>NC_133819.1:148644328-148947359 GCF_047830755.1 Zonotrichia albicollis
AGAAAACATTAGAGGTGATGTTTAGATCATATATTAACATTTTATCCATAATATGGAAGATCCAGATGCTCATGTTGTGCTTTTAACTCTGATTGCTTGCTCTTAAACTTCTTCTTATGGATTTTTACATTTATGTAAAGTGACAATTAAACTTCAATTATAAGTTCATTCTGGATTGTCTTTATTTTCTTTGTTTTCAATTAAAGGCTTTTTTTCCCTGTGTTAAAAACTGTAAGTTGCTTTCTTTATTTGCTCAGCCATCTGTGTAACTGCACGTTGGTGTCCTCATTTACATTCTTTAGGGATGGAGTCTGAGCCCTGCTGAAGCCAGTGGCCATTTGGCAAATCACAGTTTGATTGTGGAGGGTAGGGGTGCAAGGGACAGCTCAGTGACATGAAGCTGTGTCGGGGCAGGTTTAGGTTGGAGAAAAAGGAAATAAGGAAAAAGTTATTCCCCCAGAGAATGGTTGGGCACTGGAACAGGCTCCCCTGTGGGAAGTGATCACAGCACAGCCTGACAAACAGAAAATTTGAACAACTTTCTCAGGCAGGTGGTGGGATGCTTGCAGATTCCCTGTGCAGGGCCAGGAGCTGGACAGGATCCTCCTTGTGTGTCCCTTTCAACTCAGGACATTCTACAAGTCTGTGATGTCCTATAGAAATGGGATTAAATACATGCATGAGTCAAGGTCAGTTGCAGAAACACCTACTTAAAATCTCAGTAGCATGGTCTAAATTTTCTAGTCCACCACAACACACTCTGTGATTTTGATTGCAAGGCAAGATGGATTCTGTTTGCCATCTGTATGGCAGTTGTCTTCTGTTAAGTGGGCAATTCTCCTTATCTCTGAGTGATCACAATCACTCCTCTCTCGGGAGGGGACATGTGCTGATAACAGGCTATTGAATGTCACTGCATGACTGATAAGGACTATGGCATCCCATTGGGAGATGCTCCGCCCAGAGGGAGGAGCCAAGCATTGCTACCTGGATATAATCTGGAGATTCTGGAACAACAGCAGGGCATCTCCACTGGATTTCCCAGAGGAACAGCAGCTGCCTCTTCTTCCACTGGATCTTCAGAGGAAGACTGCACCCTTCTACAGGATCCCTGCTCCAACAGAACCGCACCTGACACTCCAGGAGGACTGCAGACACAATTCCAGTTGGATTGCTACCAACACCCTGACCAACAGGGTGTCAGGTTGTTTTGTCAGTGTTGTTTTGGTTTACTGCATTGTTTATTTTATATTTTTATTTTCTTCCCTAATAAAGAACTTTTATTCCTGCCCCCATTTTTTTTTTTTTGCCTGAGAGCTCTTTAATTTAAAACTTCTACCAATTTGGAGGGAAGTTTAAATTTTCCATTTCAGAGGGGGCTCCTGCCTTCCTTAGCAGACATCTGTCTTTCAAAACCAAGACAGATTACATTTCTTGTTTCAACCTCACTGTGATTGACTGCAAAATTCAAGTGGTGAGCCATATGCTCAGACTGGCAGACGACCACCTCCAACAGCCACACATTAACAATGCTACTCCTAGAATAAAACCTGAAGGAGTAAACTTGGTGATGTTCAAGCAATAATAATTTTCCAAATAACTCTACTCATGAAAGGTAAACACAGCTGGGGATCAGTTGAAAAAATAAAATCAAAAACATAAGCAGAGAGATGTTAAATGAGTGATACAGAACAGCTTTTGCTGGAGAACTCCAAACCCTTCAGCTTGAACTCAGCCATAGAAATGAGTGATTGAGCTGAGGCCAGGAGAGACTGTGGCAGAGAGCAAGGCTGGGGTGCTGAATCAGGAATGGATGAAGGAAGTGTCTGTTCTGTGAAGCTGTGATGCAGATTGAGAGGTTCTTGATTCCCCAGGCTCTGAAAATGCTGTGTCATCTGTTTTGTGTGGGAAATGTCAACACAGGGTTGAAAACCTCTATTGAAATTGAAATAAAGAGCACCCGGGAAGAAGTGAATGGGAACACTTTGAACACATCGGTAAGAGGTGGTCTGATATTTTTATTTTTTCACAACTAAAATAGGTTGTGTTAAGAGTACAAGTATGCTGAAGATTGGAAAACTCTGTAAGTGAATGGGAGGTACACTTTTAGTCATTGTACCATTAAAGGGGCAGATTATCTCATGATTAAAGCTAGTTTTTAAAGTTAATGAAAAAAATTGTCTGATCTGTGATCTGCTGTATAAAATCAGCAAAACATTATTTTGATTTCCTGCCATTTGCTAGACCCTTCTAGATCCTACTGCAGTTGAAAGTGGATGTGAATGTCCACCCTAGACCTGAAACTCCTCTTGACATTCAGGAGAGCCAGAGGAATTGTCTTTGAATGTGTTCCACCCTGACTTTCTCTGCCTGGAGCACTGCAGTCACATTGATGAGGCTAGTAAGAAAAAAGAAAATTAGAGCTCATATAGACATGGAAATAAAATTAAACAAATTGAATTCTTTATATATTTTTTCTGGCTCTAAGCACAATTTTTATCTCAAGAGAAAAAAAAAAAAGTAATTTACCTTAGATATAGTTTTACCTGTTCTGAGTGTTCAGAGTTTTTACTTAAAATGCTCAGTTCTGTTCTTTTGTGCACAAATGCACTTGAGTTCAAATTAATTAAAAAACAGCTTTAACAACACATTTATGTTGTTTAATATTTTTTCATTTTTCTGTAGGATATTCATTGCTGTTTTATAAAGTGAATATATCAATCCAGAAACTACTTTTGTCCAATTCTTTGAGATATTTTAGAGTCAGATCTTATGATTACTCAGGTAAAGCCATTCTATTTTAAGTAAATGTTTATTATAATCTCACAAATAGAGAACAGAGAACTGAGCCAGTTTCTCATCTATTTAATATACCTCATTCTTTTTAGATAAAAAGGTGTTATTTTCATTGCTCCAGTAATCAAGGCTATAATATTTGAACACTAAGTCTCTCTCAAGACTGAACATAAACACTTCTTCAAAGCAATTCTCTTTGCTTTTATTTGTTTTATGCAGAAGAAAATAATAGTGGGATGATGGATTTATTCAGAGAAAGAGCATCCCAGAAACTGAAGCCAGTGATCCACAGAAACAAGGAGGCTGACAGGGTGAAAGGAGAGAGCGAGACAGTCCTGCAGGAAAGACTGAGCTCCTGCTCTTCATGTCTCATCCCTCAGGATCTCATTATTTCCCACCTCGAACACCTTCATGTCAGCATGCAGCTCTGAGTCCTGCTCATATCACAGTGCTGCTTCTCTCCACAGAACAGAGATGTTTCCCTCAGAAGCACTGTGGGTTTCCAGGGTTCAGAGCAGAAAATGGATGGAGTATCAGCTCTCTAGTGTCACTGAAAGAATCAGGATGACTAATCTCAGTGCTCTTGGTGCAGAGTGGCAAAGGAGAGGATAGAAACAGTAGAATCCCTTACTGTGTGATTAATTAAACCCACTGACTTAACATGCAAATGACTCTATTATTTCCTAGACACCTCTCTGCAAGCAGATATCTGGGGAATCCTATGGTACGTTTTATTTTGTCAAAGTTTGGTTGACACCAGCTGACATTTTGGAAGAAAATTAGGAAGAAATTCTTTGCTAAAAGCGTGGTGAGGCACTGGAACAGGTTGACCAGTGAAGCTGTGAATGCTCCACCATTGGAATTGTTCAAGACCATCTTGGATGGGGCTTTGAGCAACCTGGTCTAGTGGGATGTATTTCCACCCAGAGGGAGATTGGAACCCGACAATCTTTAAGATCCCTTTAAACCCAAATTATTCTATGCTTCTATGAACTCCTGCAAAGCCCTAAAATAATTCCTTCCCTCCATAAAGAGTTGAGAGGAAGACATGCATTTTGAGTCTTCACATCTCATTGAAAAATCAGCCCAGCCTTCCTAAGAGCACAGAGCTTTGCCCTACGGTCTTGAATCATGAGATTCTCTGGCTATTAATAGAACACATGAAATTATCCTGAAGTTGATGCACACAGCTGGTAAAGAAGGTCACTAAAGATTTGCCAAGACCTTTAACAGGCCAAAATAAGATCACTAAAGTAATAAAGTGCATAAAACACAATAACAATCTCTTTGGCTCCTGAGACCAGCAAAAGTAGTTTCTATTGCTAGGTAATTTTAAGAACTGCTGTGTAGTTTCCACTTTCATTAGCCAGAAGTAGGGGAGAAAGTGTGAAACTGTAAACCATAAAGGAGCAAGTCTTTTCACTTATTTCTGTTGCTGCCATTCTCTTCAGTGCTATTAAGATCTCACATATGAGATGGTGTTTCTCTGATATAACATCAAATTTCTCCCAGGCACTTTTTTTTGGTGAGTGAAGCTCTCGGGTAGGAAAGATGTTTGGTCCCTTCATAATCAATGCAGCACTGATTATGTGTGTTGGTGACATACCTAATCTCATTCTGATTTTCTGGATAATCTTATAAAGCCAAAATAATCCTTGGGATATTAACATGGTGATTCCAGATTCCATTCTAATTAAATTAAGACTGTGTGACTGTGATATTGAAGGCATAGGGACAATTCTCTTGAAATAAATTAACTGATCTTTCAATTTGTTGAGGCTTAATCAAAATTAACAAATTTCAAGTCTTACATTATACTCAAAATCTTGATCAGAGAGATTTTTTTTCACTCATTCTTTCAGAAAAGTAAGTTAGGTGTGGGATTTTTCTCCTAGAAGGCTATATTACAAGACATTGTTTTCAAAAATAAAGCATTTCTCTTGGGCTCCTTTGTCCTTCTTTAGTTCTGTATCACAGCGGAAAATTCTTACCTTTTTTTTTTTCTGCTCTCAAAAAGCATGTTACAACTCTTCATGGCATATCTGAGCTGAGTGTTGACTTCTGAAGCTTCTGCCAGAAGATGTTTAATAATACTGTCAGTCCCAGAGAATCCATGCCCTGGCAGATTCTGACAAGGTGCAAAGTATTGGACAGGTGTGAATTTACCATCTGCACTTCCCCTACAACACTGAGCCAGTGTCTGTAGGAATTAACCGAAGGGAAAACCTTCGGTTAAAACCTCCCACACAACAACAGTGTGCCTTGTTCTTGGAGATATTTCCTTGCTGGGTAGCAAAACAGCCATAGAGCACTGGTAGAGGACTGTGTATCTTTGTTTCCCTGTCTTTATAAAACCCATATAACAAATAAAACCTTGAGGTTTATTTGTAGATGTTCAGTGCAGACATTTGATAATACAAGCCCACATAACCCTGTGCAGTTCTAGAAGAGAGCAGAAGAACATTCTCATTTTGGCACTGCCATCTTTCAGAGTAGTTAAACCTGAACCAGCTGTGCCATAGGAATAAGGAACTACTAAAAATTAATCTGTTCTTGACTAAAGGGATTTGTGGCTAGAAAAATGGTCTGAGCATCTAAATATTTGGTTCTTTTTCTCTCTGCTAATAGCTCACCTTAGTAATGAACTACTGCCAAATTCCTTGAGCTGCCTTATTTCAAGTCAGTATTCTTAAAAAAAATAAAATAAATTGCTTGGCCTCAGGAATATCATACAGAGCAGATAATTTAAGCACAGGCAGTCAAAAACTATATACTCAATAATGCCAAATAATCATCACTATAAATGATGACAGCTAATTCTGAACAATCAATTTAAGTGAAAAAATTAATATAATTGAAAGTTTTACTTTGTGATAGGGAACGGGAATGATAAGGCAGGCAGGAAAGTATCTCACCAAACAATTAATCCAGGAGAGCTGCATGTCTGTTCACTGGGAATTGAGAGCATCATGTCTCTCCCTGACAGATGGTACAATCTGAGAGAGGTAAATATGACATTCTTTTACACTAGAGTAGTAAATCAGTGGCCCAGGAGTAGGGAAACAAATCCTAAATATCAGCAAATCCTGAAAAATTTAACAGTCCTGATCATCAGGAAATGTTTACTGTAAAGCTCTCTTAAGTTGCTTTACACTCTCCTGGCCATAAAATAGTTTAAATTTGGAGAAGACAGGAAAGGGAGAGGATTTTCTATTATTATGATGAAACTAAACTTTTGCACAAGTACTTGTTTAGAACCTAAGACCGAGGGTTTGAGAGATTTCCTCTTGTCCTCTTCCTTGGAGACTGGTCCTGATGATTTGGGTATTCTTAGTCTCATCTTTTGTGGGTAATTCACTGTTCCACAAAAACCCCACAATTACAGGACAATTTAGGGTGGAAATATCCTTTGAGATGTCATCTGGCTTGACTCTTAACTCAGAGCAGATAAATTCCACAGCAGATCTGGCTGCCCAGGTGCTGTCCATAGTGTTTGAAACATCTCCAGTGATGGATATTCTAAAGCAGCTTTGGTAAACCTGTCCCTGTGTTTGTCCATTGGCAGCAATCACATGGAGTAAAGAGGTACAGGAACAATTAATGCAATTAAGTCTCCTAAGGATTCTCTATGAGAATGTGTCATCTTCAAAAAATAATGACCACAATAGTTTGCAAAATGACTAACTCATGCCAAGAGACATTAAACCAGCTAGATTTTTGAAAATAAATAAATAAATCCCAAACCAAACCCAAAAAAATGTCCACAAAAATACTTATGATCTGGGATTTTTTTAATTGCCTTTGGCATTAATTTGCCAGTGTCTAACCCTGGAAACAAGTTGTCCTCTCACTTTCTGTTCCAGGAGAAGGAGTGAGTTCTTTCCAGATGCATTAACTCTTAGAAATTTATCAGACTTTTGCAAAACCTCATCTTCAAGGCCTTTTTTCCCTGTTGCATTTACTTTTAAGGTTGTTATGATAGAAAAGGAAATGCCAAACCCCTTGCAGGTAAACCACTGAATTCAGAGTCATGGTGCATCTATGGCAGGGAAGCTTTGTGCTCACAAATGACAGTTCTTCAAATATTTGCCCTGTTTATGGGTCACATGGAAAGTTTCCAATGTCAAGGAATCATAGTGCCACACATGGTATCTGCGGGGAAAAAAGGTCAGTGTTAAAAACAGGTGTTTAGTATAGCAAATACCACAGAACTCTGTGACTTTTAAAGTAGACCCTCATGAAGAAAAGAATATGTTCCCCAGGAGCTCCTTGATGACATTAAAGATAGTTGTTAACTGTCTTGTGAGAGCTGAACTTTCCATAGTTCAGACTCTTTGTGGCGCCCAGTGACAGGAAAAAGGGAGATGAGCACAAACTGAAACACAGGAAGCTCCATCTGAACATGGGGAAAATCTTCTGTACTGCGAGGCTGGCAGGGCACTGCCCAGGCTGCCAGAGAGGCTGAGGAGTCTCCTTCTCTGGGGGTATTGAAAATTCACTGGTTTTGACCCTGTGCAACCTGCTCTGGGTGGACCTGCTTTAGTAGGGGTTGGACTGGAGGTTCCCACAGGTCCCTTCCAGCCCCAACCATTCTGTGATGCTGCAAAACGTTTCCATTTCTACAAAAATATTGTGATTGTATCTAAAGATAAACTGTATTCCTCCTAGCTGTGCAGTTTTTGTCATTTATATCACAGCATAATCACAGTAAATCAAATACTAGAGGAAATTAATCAGCTTCAGGTTAAAATTAAAGAAAGGTTTTGTCATGGTTTGAGCCTGGCACAGAGCCAGTGCCCCCCCATGAAAATGCCCTCACCCTGGTGTCTGCTGTGAGATGTGACCAGGAATAAGCAAAACAGGCTTTAGCTTAAACATAAAGAACACTTTATTACCTAAACTACAGGAAAATAGGGAAAGACTATAAGGAAAAGAAAAAAAAAATTGAAAACCTTACAAAAACCACTTTCCCCCCTCCCCACTACCTGACTTTCCCAATCCGATACATTCTCCCAAATCATCAACTGCCCAGCCTTGGCCCCACATTTTAGTATACTCAAACTGCAGTTCATGAAGAGGAAAGGAGTCCTTCTTGTTCCATAGGCTTCTCCTGGAAACACACTGAAACCTCGTGTGCTTCCCTGTCACTTCGGCACTGCCCGGAAAAAGTCCTTTTGCCACTTGTGACATCTTCCTTCCATGCCCAGTGCTCTCACCACTGCGCATGGCCAGAGCTGCTTTTAGGGTTGTCTTTCAAGGATGCCTTGTCTCACTCCAAAAAGGCACAGTCTCTGCTTTGGGACATCTGTCCCCCCATATTTTTCCAACCCCCTGGGGCCGGGGGGTCCTCACGAAGAACCCTCCTGGTTTTGAGCCACTGCTTCCCCCTAAGTGCAGTCTGTGTCACAGGAACAACTGAGTCCATGGTCACAAGAAAAGTCCAGCCAAAAGGCCACTCCAAATCATCTCTTCCCATTCAATCATCTCCACGTTCTTCGGGCCAGGTCCTTGTCTCATCTCATCTCTTATCTCCCTTCTTATTCAGCTTCGAGGAGGATTAGCATTTTTTGCAAGGCCCCAATCATGAAAGAAAGGGGTTAAAACTTTCAGTCTCTGTCTGTCCCGGGACGATGATACTCCCACACGTGCTGCTGCTGCGGCCGGCCGGGCTGCACCCTTCCTCCCCCCCTTTTCCTCCTGGGCCGGCTGCTATCACATTCGGTGTCGCCGGTTCTCTCTCTCTCTCCCTCCTGGGGGGGGGGGGGGGGGGGGCTGGCTGCCCGAGGGCTGACTCTCTGGGATCTTCCACCCATCCATCCTCGAAGGCCTCCTCACCTCCCATCTCTGTCCAGGCCCCGGGCCTACCGCATGGCTGCCCCTCCCCCGCCCAGCAGCAGCGACTGGACAGGGGAGGATGATCTGACCTCGTCGCCGCGACGTCCCAAGAGAGAGTGCCAAGGGCAGTGCCCTGCTTTTTAACCCCTGTGTATTCTCGGAGGTGTGTCCAAACCCCACTGGCTACACCAGGTGCCAGTCTCAAACCCAAAACCTTCATTGGTTTGACCACAGCTTCCCAGAATTCCCACTCCTTCCTCGTCAAACCACCACAAGAAATTTGTGAATAAAAAATTTTCTGTTTCTCTTTGTAACAATTAAAGTGGTTTTCAGTTTTTACAGACCATTTTGTAAACAGTTTAACCCTCCCACTGTAAATATATAAAAAAATACAAGTACAAATACATTGAGTTTTTATGATTTATTTAAAAAAAACTAAGTCTTTTTCCTCATTGAGTAAGTCTTTTTTCCTCATTGAAAACATACATAAAACAGTTTCAGTAAAATACTAAGCTATATCTCTTTGATCTATATCTGGCAGATAAAATGTGTAAACCTTAATGTCTTCTTCAGGCCACATGCCAACAGTTTATAATTTTCTTAAAACATATATGCATCCTACAGTATTTTCTTCACTGATGGCTTCATAGAGGAGGAGGGCTTGTGACATGAAGAGTTACAAAATGTACATTATCTGAAGACAGAAACTGAGAAATTTTTTGAATATGTTTGAGTTTTTTAAATGTTCTTCACATGTCTCCATAGGTTTCTGGTAAGAAATTAAGATGTAGATGGGGAATTTACTTGCCTGGTTATTGTCCCATAACTGCTCTTCCAGTTGAACTATTTTGATGATTAGTTGGCTAAAGTAATCCAGCTGAATCTCACTGTTTTTAATTTCTGTTCCCTTGAAGTTGTGGAAAATAAAAAAGAATTATCTCTGGTATCGCACTGAGGGTGCACATAAATGTCTTCTAGAGATCTTTGCATTTTTATTCCCATTTACACTAATGCAAACAGAACAAAAAAGATCTGATATTGAGGTGTGCCTAATCAGTTATTATGATAGAAATTTCTTTGGCAGCAATTAAAAACTGTCCTACTCTTTAGGTTTCAATAGTAACTCACACAGGAAATTAACGTAGACCCTGACTTATGTAAAGTGTGGTTATATCTTCTGAAGCTTACAAGGTTACCAGATTGATCAGTAGCATGAAGAACACTGAGGAGAAGCCTCTGGAGAAACATTACATGGTTTATGTGTCTCAGATTTTGAAAAACCTGGTACAGAACAACTGGAAAAGAATCTGTACCTCGCAGCACATAGGTGGAGCCTGCATTGCCCACTATTAAATATCAGAATTTAGACATCCAATTTAAGGTACTCATTCAGGCTCCTTTGATGAGGAACAGTTACTATCAGGAGCTACTAATCAAAACCTATGATATCTAAAATAATTAGGACAAATTAACCTCTAGGGATCTGTTTCTCTGCACAAGCATTAGAGAGACTGTGAATACTAGCTTAGATTAGATGTTTAAATTCTGGAAACGTTCTCATATGTCCAATGAATCCTAATTTAAATATAAAATGAAAAAAAAACCAAAAAAAGAAAAACAAAACAAACAAAACCCTACCCCAAAATACAAAAGAAATCCAAGCCAAAACTAAAAACCAACAACTAACAAATAAAGAACAACTGCAACAAAACCACAAAACACTGCACCCCAAAATCTGGAGTTTGCATATATTGGACTCATTAATATACCTAAAACAATTTCTTTTATTTTAGACTAGTAAAGTACAACTTATATTCTTTCAGAACAAATAAAATGTATGGTCAATTTGGCTTTTCTGCAATGGTGGAAGTGTTAATCTGACTTCATTCATTCATCATAAGAAAATCTATCTGATTTTAAACTGGAACAGTATACCCTGATTTAGAAAAGCCAGTGAATATAAGACCAAGCGTTGTAAGGGCTGTGTTGATGGAGGTGAATTCCTGTGTACTTCTTAAAGATAAAAAGGTGTTCTGGGCATCTAAGCTGAATATTGACTGAATTAGTAATTACTATGAATATTTTTATTATTAAGTTGCGGATAAGGAAAAATGCAAACACTTCCTCCCCACCAAAAACAGACCCAAACTGCAGCCATAAAACCACAAGAGCTTCGGAAAGTCAGTGTCTGACCTCTCAGGATCAATTTTAAAGCAAGTAATAAGTTAAGTAATTGGGCAGTCTTTCCTAGCCTACAGAAAAATGCCTCTTGATGCAATTAAATGGCTGAGGATTCAGAAACCCAGACCTACCAGTCTCTTCAGCTTGTGACAGCCAGTCATGTGTGAGAAAGGTCAGTCATGTAAAAGAAAGTAAATGAGTTCTGCAAGGACTTAACTGGAATTGATGCAAAGCTCTCCAAACAGGAAAGGTGATGAAAAGTTCAATCAAAGTCAGCTGCAAGAGAAGATGCTCATTAATATCCACAAACACCATGCTCATCTGTATGGCAGGGCTGTGTATTTAATGATGTGATCAAAAGTGATATTCATGAGAGGAAAATGGGCTCCATCCCACTCCTGCACTATACATTACATATCCTGCCAATGCTCCTAGAAAGAATAAGAAAATTTTCATATCTACAGGAGGATTTTATTAAAGGAAGAAATGCATTTATGTGAAGTCAAATAAATAGCATGCTACACACTGAATATAATACAGTTGCTATTATCTGAGTGTTCAAAATAAAACAAAACATACTCTAGAACCTCTCTGAAAATTTTTTAACATCAGAGAAAACTTTTAAAGATAGAAAGGAGAGGTAAAACTGTGAATATTAATGAGCGCTAACTGAAGTGAAGAGGCATTTTAATAGCATTGCATTGTTTTATATGTACTGAGAACAATAAAAAATTAAAATATTTACAGTATCTATACAATATGACAATAAAAAAATAAAGCTTCACATTTGAAGTGCTCAGAAATGAAGATAGCCAAGTTAATTCAACTAATTAAAAAAGAGATCTCTTTTAGCAAATTCTAACAAATTTATGAGTAAAAATCTTAGAGTTCTTCCGATGCTGCTTTAATAATTTTAGGTTTAAAAATTTATTTTAAAAATAGACTGATTTATGGTCTTTATTCTCTACTCTGAATTTTTCCACTTTGTAGACACAGGTAGCTGAATCAGAACACACAGAGGTGCAACTCTTCAAAGCAGAGCAGACATTTCACACTTCCTGGTGAATAAGTTGCCAGCATTAAATATTTAATTTAAATACCAATGGTCAAGCTACTTGCATTGCTCTAGTAAATGAAGGACAGGCACCTGTAGCAAGAGCTCAGATGACAATTTGAAGAGCACTAAGGGGATAAATAGTCAAGTCTTCACCTTCCAGCTAAAGAGAGAAGCAGAGCTACCCCAGAGCTGCAAGAAGAGAGACAGGTGATCCAAGAATGCCCATCTATGTTCCACCCACCTCACTGCTAAAGATACGTGTTTCATGTGATCAGGAGCCTCAGGTTGAGAGAGTTGGTTTATCCAGGGAAGGGCTGACTCACTGTTGTAGACCGTGCACAAAAAAAAATCCAACAGCCGTCTCCAAGACCATTCAGAATCCTCATCTCAATTTTGGCATTTTATTAAATTCAATAGTTTTACTCCATGAAGAGTAAGATAAAAAGGATCATTGTCTTTGGATTCCCAGGATCCAAAAATTACTGAAGTCTAGAGCTGATACTGTGATTTTTCAAAAGACTTTTTAATGACTGAGGGATACAACAATAATGAAAAATTCTTCTTGTGTGGTATTTTTTGTAACACATTGCATTCTTGATTTTTTACCCCATTTTTATCCCTGTTTTTCACCTGTGCAGAGATGGTTTCATGAGGTACTTTCCAGCCCCTGTATGAAATAATGAGAAAAGAAACAGCCCCTGAAGAATAAGATCCAGAATTATTCATAAATGATAGGTGGTATCAACCCTGGTATGAACACAGAGATCAGGAAAAACTTCTCATGTCCTAGAGGCAAAGACATGAAGCTGAGTACAGAACCCATCTCAGGAGGACTTCATTTATTTATATACTACTGAAGTAAGTGAAAAAATAATCTAATTATTACTTTCAATAGGTTTATTTCTCCTTCTGGTTTTTTTTCATGATTATTGTTACTTTTTAAGATTCTGCTTGATTTCCTCTCAACATCTCTACCTACAGCTTGATTGGAAGACAAGAACATGTAATTATTTGATCACTTCTCATTTCAGCTGATTAAGTGAAAAAGGAAGTCTTTTCTTGGGTCAAAGGTTATTACAATGCATAATTAATTGTCCAATATCATCATCATCAACAACTTTCCTCTTTCAGCCTCTTTGCATCTACCAAGGGAAGGGCAGCATTGAGTAAAGGTATTTAATCAGCGGTGCATGATTTGGCAGAAATGGATTTCTCTAAGGGAGCATTCAAGCAGTTATTAGGAGAGGTGCTGAAGTGAAACCACCCTCCTCTGAGCACACTGGATTACACTGGTTTGCAGGGAATGAACTTACATCTTATTGAACAAAACATTTCAGCCACAAGTTCCATCTCCATCTGCTTAATGAATTGAAGTGTCACGAAAATTTGAAGAGGCAGCCCAGGAAAACAGAAATGTAATTTAATGCAACAAGAATAATTTGCTGGCCAACTGTACAGTATTGATGGGATTCCAGACAAAGCATTTAGATTATGGCTGTTGTTACAGGAAAAACCATTTAACTTGTCCAGTGAGTCATAGGTTTAAAAGAAGAGTTTCTAAAATATATCACAAGAAACTAAACTTTTCACAGGCTTCTAGATGACCTAATTGGCAAAGGAGTAAATCAAATTACTTTAAGAAATGGAACTGAAAGGCATCTCTTCATCTTTAATGCAGTCAGGAAAACATATCCTGCATAACTTTCTCAAAAATCACCTAAAATCTGAAGCTGTCTGATAAACATGTACAAACTGCTAAAAATCCTCTATCAGTTCCTGTTATTTATCTCATTTTCTCTGTACTTTTGGATGCAATAATTCAATTTACTGCATCTGGAATATCCCCAGACACCATTAAGTGGACACCCACTCTGTTTTCCTCTTCTCAATTTCCCTAACACAGATAATATTTTATATGCAACACACATAAGCTGGCTAGTGAAGTAGCTCATCTCTCTTTTCTCTTCTTTCTCTCTCCAGACCACTACTTTGTAATGTAGTGTTTATTGTCTTTTACCTATTTATTAATTGAATTTTTCGCTACTCTCAAAATTCAGCTGCAGGAGAGCAGAAAGGAACAGATGTGTCTATAAACCCCAGTCTGATGGAAGTGGGCTGTGTACCTGAGCATCCAGCCTGTCCCCTGGCACAGCTTTGGCCTGTGGCAACAAACCTGCTCTCCCAACTCCCTGCCCTTCCCCACAGGGCAGCACAAACCAGCACAACACAAACCAGCACAGGGTAAATGTTTGATACGAGTGTGCATGGACATGACCATGGACTATAGGTGGAATGATTTTCCCACTGCCAACAAAAATTATACCACAGCATTTGCTCTCTCTGTACCACAGACTGCTTTTATTTGCTGACACAGAAACAGAGAAACAGCAATTTTTAGGGACATTTGACTATAATCATAAATAGTTTGGTGTGGAGTGTCTGTGAAGATGTCATTTTGAATAGATGCTGGAATCTCTCCTTTCTTCCTTTACCTCCTTTATCAATATAAAGATAAGCAAATTTACTCACATCCTTGATTGCTGGGGATGGAATTCTGCAGCTAAATGCGTAAAAAAAAAGTGCAAAATGCAGACATAAATGATACTTGGCCACAAAGGACAAGACCTCAAAGTTTAAGAATTTTTGGAGAGAAAAAGCAAAAATTTAAAAAGCAATGGAAAAGATGATGGAGACCAACATAATTCTGTTTTTTTCATGAAAAAATAATTTAAATATGCAGCTGCAGTTGGACTTCAGTGTACCTTTTCTGGGTAAAAAAAAAAAAAAAAAAAAAAACCTCAAAAAAACTGTCTGGATAGCCAGGCCCAGAGAGTGCTGATGAATTACAGAATCCCAGATTATGCCAAATTGGTGGCCAGTCACAAGTGGCATTCCCCAGGACTAAGTGTTGGGGATGGTTCTCTTTAATATCCTCCTCAGTGATCTGGATGAGGGGATTGAGGACACACACATGAAGTCTGAAGACAACACCAAGTTGGGAAGGAGTGAAGTTGAAAGGATGTCAAGCACTGGAAGAGCTGCCAAGGAAAGTGTCTGATCACCATCCCTGGAGATCACAGAATCACAAAATCCTATTTAAAAGATGTGTAGATGTGGTGCTTAGGAACATGATTTAGTACTGAACTTCTTAGTGTTAGATTTACAGGTGGACTGGATGGTTTTGAGGATCTTTTCCAACATAAATACTTCTATGATCATAGAGGATACTTGGAGGTGCCTTCCAAGTAAAATATTCTATTGGTGGGGTCTAGTCTAGTGCAAATACAGTCATTTGGATCTCAGCAATAGCATAATTTGGGGAGCATCAGGAAGTGTGTCAGTAGTTTAAAAGGTACTTAGAAAACTTTCAAACCTTCACACTCCGTAGAGGGAGAGAGGGGATCTTTAACCTAGGGGTCTATATGCAGATCATGATCTTTCCATTTTCATCTAGTAATTTCATTGGCCCTGCTTTTTTACCTATAAAGCCTCTTGACCTCTGTAAAATTTGCAGACTTCATCCTGAACTTGAAGCTTCAACTGAATAATGTGAGGTCATTTTCTGTGCGCACCCATGGCTATAATTCTGGAGAGCAGTGAAATGAAGTGTCTTGGCTGCTGCAGGTTACCCGAGGTCTGAATCCACCACATTCTCCCTCAATCTTTGTACCACATTCCTCACTTCAAACTGAGACAGCAGTTAAGGAACTTTTGCATGAATTTCCAGTGCAATCAGTACATAAGCAACTGAATTAACTGCAAGAACACCTAATTACATGCTTACAATTGTAAGCATGCCTCAGTGCTGCTCTAGCTGAAAACAGTCTGGAGCTCAGACCTCAGTGCCTGCCTCTGCCATTCAGTCTGTCTGCTTCAGTTTACTCATTCATAAGACAGAACCTTTGCCTATATGACAGACAGGCTTATTCAATAAATACTTTAAGCTGCCAGGGGATACTTGGATGAAAATCATTATAATACAAAAATAGAAAAATCCTTTTTGTATAATCCTTTGGTTTTCAAGTGAATACTGAAAGAACATTCCATGTTCAGGTAAAAGCAGAATGACTCTAATTGCAAATGGCCAAAAAGCTCACTACTACAGAACAATTTCTGTAGTGTGATAATACCTAACAAAACTTCTGAAGTCTTTCAATTAACTTTTTCCCTTAGCAAATATCTGAAGCTACATGTAATGAGCAATATTATTATTCTGTGATGGATACAATTTTAATCCCAGTAGCTTAGTTCCTGTTTATACATCAGGAGAAAGATTCAGGGGAGGTTTATTTGTTTGACTGTTTGTTTGTGGTAAAATCCATTAGAGTTGTCAACATTTTAAAATCCCTCTCTTTCCCCCTAATAAAAATTGTATTTTTATTAAAACAGTTTCTGCTTTTTAGGATTGAATTTATTAAAAAAAAACACCTACCTATGTATAAACTGGTGGATTTACCATAAGAATTACAAATCTTTTATAGATTTTGTTAAAGCTATTTTCTTATTGGACTGGCAGTTACAACACCAGGATTTCTTTCTGTTTGAAGCTGGAAGACATTTCATAAATGGCAATTTACTAGTATAGTCAGAGTGAAATCTTGGATTTGCTCCTGTTTTACAACAGAATATGACTTCGAGTGGGTCTTCCTTCCTCACCTTTCTGAAGAAAGAAATTAATCTCTCAATGTCAAATACCACAATATCTGTTATATGCCTTTTATCATTAGAGAAATAAAAGACTCTTCCCTACTCTTTATTCTTATTTATAAACTCAATACAATTTCCCAGTGGTGTACAGAAACTTAGCAGGAGCTTATGGATGTTTACATAAACTCCTGCAGGGTGAATTTTATTTCCTTAGCATCATTTCATTAATTTCTTTAACATTCTGTGTTTCTGTAAAATTTCCTACCTCAAATCAGCAGGTTCTTGCACATCTTTTTGTGCCAAGAGTGTCCAACAAAAAACCAAAAAGCAACCCAGATCTTTCTTTTCACTGGAAAAGATGCACACTGCATGGAAATACATTCAAAATATACATTGACAACATTAAGTGTTCAAGCCTCAAGTTTCCACTATTTCATCTTGAATGTGTCACACCCCTATTTAAAGCAATTTAAACCTTGACTGTAACACAGGATAATTTTTGATTGAACTAAATACACCTAACAGTATTAGAAATGGCTGTATAAAGTGACTCTTCTGCATTGCTTCTCGTGAGGATTTCTTCCTCTTTTGAAAAAGTAAATTGATAATATTATTCATATTTTCCTTTTTTTTTCTATTTTCTTACCTGTTGGTTGTCTGGCAAACAACTTCATATATGCAAAACCTGCAAGAAGTTAAGGCAATGATTGAGACAGGAATCTTATTTAATACCTCCATCTTAATGTCCAAGTGGCATTCACTGTCACATATCTTTTCAGCTATCTTTAAGGGATCAGCCAAAATAATCAGTACATACAGAAGTTCCCAAGGAAGAAAGATCAGTAAATACTGTGAGATACATTAAATTTCTTTAAATTTGGGCTTTGTTTTCTGTTGGATTTGTTTGTTTGTTTGCTTGTTTTTTGTTTAATAAAGGAATAGAAAAGCTTTTTATCTTGTTTCTCTTTTATAATTTTTGGGGGTTTTGAGGCAAATAAAAGAAGCTGCTCAAAAATGTACAGCTAACACCATTATGAGGCATCATCTTCTAGAACTACAATATAGAACAAATGGACATGCAGGGCTTTCAAATTCCTGACAGTTGCTGCTCAATAGGAATGATGGCCCAAAGAGCTTTTCTTGCTCCTCTACATGATACATTCTGAAATAGTTTAGATGAACCACCCTTTAAAGTTACTCTCCATCCACATGAAGGTAGTCTGGCACAGCTAGCATTGGTGAGGCTTTAGATGTATAAAATGCATTGCCAACACTCAGAGGTTTGTTGTGATGACTGCCATTCCTTGCAAGAGCACATATTCTCTTCCCATAATCTATTTTACAACTATTAGTAAATTCCAGACTGACAATGTTTAATGTGTCACCTGAATAATGGTTCTGTGTGCATGAACATCTGTTCTTAATGCTATGGAGAAATATAATTTTAGTGTTAAGGGGAAATATAATTTTAATCTGAATGAGGTCTGAGCACATGATCACATATTTTTCAAATTAGTCGGTGTGGATTAATGATGTTTATGACAAGATAAAACAGTTTTCTGGCTCCCTATAATTATAAGTAGTTAATAATAATTCGTGAAACTCCTATTTTATAATATCATATCCAGATCACTGGAGTGGGTTTAACTTATTTGGCTTCCCATGTCTATGAGGCAATGCTGGGACTGGAACTACATAATTCAGTCTTCCTTTAAAGCCAAAGAAGTCAGAATAAGCATGTCAAAGCCACAATTAATCTGATTTATTATGGAAGTCTGCTTTAGCATGAGACTGACTGTACCGACAATTTCTGTTTCTCTTAGCTATAAAGGAGAACCCAAGACTCAGATCTAGTTATATATAAGGTTCCTATATCTTTCATCAATTGAATCCCATATCAACCTTATTAGTGTGGTTTTTTTCTTCCCTACTGCCAGATGTCAATCATTCCAGAGTGATGAGTGTTGCTAATCCAGGTTTGTCTGCATTGTCAATAAAATAGGAAAACTTCAAAGCAACCTAAACCATTGAAAAGTTACCAAGAGCCATCAGTAACCAATGAATGGAATAAATGTTTTGTGACTTATAGTTGTTTTTTTTCCCTGTTAGAAAGGAAATTTATTTTGATAATGAAGTGAAAATTTCAAAACATCAGATTAAGCATATAACATTTCCCAGCAGCAAAGGAAGAGAGAGGTTATGTTTTGCTACCTGCCTTAGCACTGCACTCTGTTTTTTTACTGTGTAATTATTATAAACTTGGTATTTTACTGAATATCTCCAGTCTCACTTACAGAGCTATTGACATAAACAGTGATTAAAGCAAGTCTTTAGATGGACTCACAGTTAAACCTCTGTGACCTGCCAGCCTTCCATCTCAGGCCACACCACCAAAACCAGCACCCAGTTTTGAGCAGAAGTGTATCTGGAAAAAAAATGATTCAAAAGATGTGATCAAAGAGATAAGCCTGAGTTTTGCAGCTGCTATGTGTAGTGCATGGACAATGTTTGTTTCTCAGCCGGGGAAGAGGACCAAACACTGTTTTTTCTGGCATCCCAGACCCTAAGTGCCTGCGAGCTCACGTCATAGATGATGTGGTGCGATGAGCAGCTGCTGGCACAGTGGGAATATAGAAGATCAATTTCACAGTCCTGATCCTAAAGGTTCAGTTGAATATGCTCTACAGCTAAAATGTTGCCAAATGCATCAAGAATTGTCCTCGGGGAGAAATGTTGCCCCTGGTATGTCAGAGGGATATACACAGGTGATCAAGAAGTAACTGTCTTGCCTCTTTCCACAAGATTTTGTGATGAGGATGCTAAAAGGCTGCAGGATATAGCAACACTGTCCACCCAAATCACAGCCTCAATCAATAGTATGATGACCCCTGGTCAATGGGATGCCCTTGTGGGGGTCTGTAATGGTTTGCCCCATGAGTCACTCACCGTTCTAACCCAAATATACTGCTGAGATTTGAGATATTTCTTTCACCTATATATTAGGATAAAACCAGAGCCTCATTAAAGAAATGATTAAAAAAAAAAAGGTAGTAAATAACACCAACACAAACTAATATTCAATACCTTTTCTATGTTAGAGGTCTGAGTAAAACAATTTATGCCAATGTGGGTTTTTTGTTAGTGCTTAAATGCGCTGATGTAGTTAAGGAATTGCCAGGTAATGTCTTAATTCATTATGGACTGTATGATAAAAGCTTATTTGATGGATGAATCAGAACAGCTTCTTAATTAAAAGAATATAAAAAAAAAGAAGAGTTGAACTGCAAGAGCTTTAACCTTTATGGAATTGGGCTTTTTTTACTTTTTCTACATTAATGACTAATGAGCTCTTTCTTGAAAAGATGAGGTTTTTTAGAGATCAAAAGCTGTATTTATGAAGACCTTTTGGTAGAAAAGGGGAACTAGGAAGACAGAGTGTGTAAATGAACTATGTACATGCATATCATTAATAGTTTTGGAATGGTTACTTAAGTACAGGAGGGATTGCTTAACTGTGTTTTTATAGATATTTAATTAATCAGTTATTATAAATACACAAAAGAAATGGGGATTGCCTCAGAGCAAACAGAAGTGCAATCCGAGGGCAGGACTAATAATGTAATCTTATTGAATACTAGCAGTGATTTTGGAATTCCATGCATTGATTTTTCCATGATGTCAGACAACAGCAAATTACCCTGCTTCTGAAAGGGCTCTTTACCTTGTAAGAAGTAGAGGTGAGGGGATAATTTAAGCAGTCCTTTGTTACATGTCATTTCCTTGTCTCAGCCATGACATGAGGGCTTGTTTCCATTTTGAAGTTTACTGATTTTAGCTCTCAGAGTCTTGATTGTATTGTTATCTGCTTCACACCGTGGAGTTAAAGGATACTGTCTGAGAGACACAGATGCCTAAACATAAGTGTCCATAATTTAGGATATTCAGTGTCATCACTACCTGCTGCTGTAGACCAACTCAGGACTCCTAGAGGCCCTGTCATACCTTCCACTAGGATATTTTATATTACAAAACATTTCCTGTAGCTGAAGACCATCTTGTTCCTCAGAACCTTTCTGTCCTTCAACTTCTGTAACATTAAAATTTATAATTAAAGCTTATTTTTCATTGAGCCTGGTCATAAGCTTCTGTTCAGCACTAGATAAGTTCATACCACTTGAAATTCATGTGCATTTCCCACAAGGAAAATTCTTCTCTGAATTGTAATGACAAGCTTATTGCAAACGGAGTAGTAGAAGAAGTCTCATTTAAATTTCAACAAAGGGAGGAACTGAACCAGCTCTTGTTTCTTGACTTCAGAAAAAAAAATTAATTTCATCTTTGTGGAAGTAACAATATGAGGGGGTGCATTAGATGGATTAAATCCATAGCAATTGACTAAACCAAGAGATGCTCTTGGACAATGGGGTTGGTTGCTTTTACCATTACACTGTTCCCATTGTCTGTGGCATCACTGTGACATCTGCAAACTGCCACTGTCTCAAACAGGTCACAGATATGGCTGGAGGTAAGAAGGTCCAATGACCAGTCCCATAGAGTCATAAATCACAGAACAGCTTGGGTTGGAAGGGGCCTTAAAGGTAACTCAGATCCAACTCCCTTGCCATGGGCAGGGACACCTTCCATAGACCAGGCTGCTCCGAGCTCCATCCAGCCTGGCCTGGAGCACTTCCAGGGATGTGCACCATTTCTTTGAACAACCTGTTCCTGTGCTTCACCACCCTCACAGTAAATAATTTCTTCCTAATATCTAATCTGAATTTACTATCTGACAATTTGAAGCAATTTTCCCTTGTCCTGCTACTCCATGCAGACAGATTGAGATCTCTCTCCATCTTTCTCACAGGTTCCTTCAGGTACTACAAGGCTGCAATTAGGTCACCCAAAGGTCTTCTCTTTTCCTGGCTGAACAATCTCAATTCTCTCAACCTTTCCCCAAAGGAGAAGTGCTCCATCCCTTTAATCAGCTTGGTGTCTTCCCCTGCACTCAGTGCCAGAGGTGTCTGTCCTTTCTGTGCTGGTGCCCCAGAGCTGGATGAAGCACCCCAGGAGAAGTCACACAAGAGCAGAGTACTGGGGCACGAACACCTCCCTCATTTTAGAGATTAAGACAATCTAGAAGTAAATCGGCTCTCTCTCCTATGAGCTGCTATGTCTGAGACTGTTTCTAAGCATGTTAAACCTACTATAACAATATATTGAGACTCAGATTTTTCTAACTCATATGGACTTCTTGAAGTAGAGAAATTGATGAGGGATCCTTCCAGAGCAGACACTGACACTGAAATATGTCCTTGACTTTTTCAGTGCCCAGTCTGTGACTTCCAATTAGATAAGATACAGAATATGCCTGTGTCAGGAAAGGATCAAGCCAGCTCTGATCCTGTGTCACAAGCCCAGGGATGGTAAATGGCAGCAGTTATCAGGGAACAGTGCTGTCTAAGCTGAAAGACTGCACAAAGTCAAGTGCTCAAATGACATTGCTAATGTGAGGGTGAAAATCAAGTGAGGTTTTGTTTGTTTGTCTTCTAATATTTGCTGGATGAAAACCTGGTACAATTTAAGGCTGCCTAAGACATTGCTACACTGATGGAACTGAAACTCAAAAGATGGGAAAATCCTTGTTTTCAGTCACTGTGGAACCATATTTTGGGCATTTTTTGATGGTCAGCCAGCAGGGGTTGTGAATGTTGTTTTCAGAAGAGTTCCTGCAGCACAAGGCTCCTTCCATGAGCATATCACCTAGCAGCCAAAATGTGTTCCTAGGTAAAAAAAGATTGAAACTTTATGTGAGCAAGGAATCAGCATGTAGCAATTTACATTTTTATCAATTAGAAGGTGTTTCATCCTTTAATTTATGCTGCATTATGCCTGTATTATTAATACAGGCCCTTGTTTTGTATAGATAGCATTAGGCTGCGATACTGTTTAAAGAAGAAATGTTATCCTGTTTTCAAACCATAAAGCTATTCAGATTCCTTTTCAACTGATAAACTCAGTGTCATTTAATTTATCAGTTGCTTACATAAGAGGAATAAAGAGATATTGAATGGCCACAAGATGAATACCCTTCCATTTATTTTTATTGCTTCTGAGATTGTTTTATTTTTCTTTTCACATATGGAACACGATCAAGAGAATTAGCCAGGGGAATCAAAGTATTATTATTGGTTAATATTGTTGCTATTTGTATCACAGCAACACATAAAGGAACAAAATATTGCTAAGAGCACTGTAAAGGACTTGCAATCTAACTAGGCAAAATGTACTCATCTTGGTTTAATTTGAACAAAGGACAAGTTACTGAGGCACAGAACTGAACCTTAATGGGAGCTGGTTTATAACCTTTTCTTCTTCAGGAGAGATTTAATCACCTTCCCTCTGTCAAAACAAAGGAAATATTGCAAATTATATTTAGCAAGGAATATGTGGTTCTCAGCACCCACTGCAATCCTTACCCAAAAGATTAATCATCAGTCACTGATTCCTTAGATATTAATTTGTGTTTCTTCTCCAGTATCTGGTTTTGTGTGATGCATTAATGGATTGATCCCTTCTGCCTGTTGGTCCTTCAAAATAATCTTCAAGTATATGGCCAGGCTTAAGGAACACAATGCAAAAACCAGCAAAACCTATGCTGTATTTAACTTACTTTACATTAACTCGACAAGAGCAAGAACTCTACCATGGCTCCTTTGCACATATGGGACTTCCCTCTATGCTTTGGAACTTTATTCAAGGGCAGAGATTGACCTTCCTGAGATGGGAAATGACACAGGGCCGACATGGAATCAGTGTCAAAGCTCAAAAGTGTCAAAGCTCTGAGTTGTTAACCACTAGTCAAGTGCTTTAACCTTACGTCCTACTTACGTATCTGATCTTATATATCTGGCAAAAGATGCAGTGTGTCAGCTGTAATAATAATCCTAAATACTTTCTTCAGTCATGCTTAATGCTGCCAAACTGCCTCATAGCCTTAGGGCCATGATGTGATTTTTCTTGGGATTTGTCCATGTTTTTCTGCCCTGTAGACTATGACCAAAGCATAAATGCGCTTGCATTCATGGTTATTTTTCCTGGGTTAAGGAGTGGTCGTGGGTTCTGAGCACCTGGCTTTGGATATAACTTGAGCCTTTAACTTACTTATGCTAAAGATTCCTATCATCCTTAATAGCTTTGTGCTCACTACCCCTGAGAGGATAGGAATCTGTTCTTTTTTGTCTTTTAGATGAGAAACTTAGCTATAGAAAATGAGAGAGGCAGATACCTAAAATTATTTGTGTTTTTCAGTCTTTACTGATTTCTGTAGGTGTCTCTGTGTTAAGTGTTCATCAGTCCTTTGGCATCTCTCAAGGAATTAATATGATTTTATTAATTTCATCTTTCAGGAATGAGATCTTCAGCTTAAATTCCCTGTACAGCCAGGAGAGACAGAGAAGTACTCTTGAATTATTGGGGTTTTTCCTCCCTATTCTACGACTACTGTGATGAATTATCTAGGCTTCTAGACATGCTTCTATCTTTCCATTTACTACAGATACATTTTGCATGGCCAGAATATTAAATTAGATATCCAAGTTTAAATGGGCAAAGTTGTTTCAGACCATTCTACCCTTAGCTATCATTTAAAGTATCTCTCAAAAATCTGCCACACGCTGTAGGAGACAACTGAACACAGATGTCTCAGATCATGATAATTTGTCTAAAACCACAAGACCATTCTTATTTCTGAGGGAAGGCTGTGACTGTTTTTTATGCTTAAAGCCAATATGATCATATACCTCACTGGAAGAGTGCTGTTATGGATCATTAAGATATGATGCAGCTTTTTCTTGGAAGGAATACAGATAATATTATGAATGCACTTATGAAATATTAGTGTTTTGGAGATGAATCTACAGCTGTAATTAAATAAATAATTCACTCTTTGATACTGCTAAGTAACAATTGATATTTCATTCCTAATTTGTGCTGCTAAAAACAAGGGTTTAGCAGTCAAATTTTTTTTTTTTTAGACTTTTGCACTGAAGAAAGGGTGTGGACAAGAGTAGGAAAAAAGGAGAGAGGGGAGGGGAGGGGAGGGGAGGGGAGGGGAGGGGAGGGGAGGGGAGGGGAGGGGAGGGGAGGGGAGGGGAGGGGAGGAGAGGAGAGGAGAGGAGAGGAGAGGAGAGGAGAGGAGAGGAGAGGAGAGGAGAGGAGAGGAGAGGAGAGGAGAGGAGAGGAGAGGAGAGGAGAGGAGAGGAGAGGAGAGGAGAGGAGAGGAGAGGAGAGGAGAGGAGAGGAGAGGAGAGGAGAGGAGAGGAGAGGAGAGGAGAGGAGAGAAGAGAAGAGAAGAGAAGAGAAGAGAAGAGAAGAGAAGAGAAGAGAAGAGAAGAGAAGAGAAGAGAAGAGAAGAGAAGAGAAGAGAAGAGAAGAGAAGAGAAGAGAAGAGAAGAGAAGATCCAAATAAAATGAAATATTATTCAAAATATTCAAAAAGAAATGTAAATAACAGCTTGCGCTATTGTCTGGTTTTAGAGGTGGGGCAGGATTTATTATCTCATTTATTGTGATAAATGAGATAATAAATTGCGATACTGAGGCCCTCTTCTGGGACAGTCAGAACAATATTATTTATCTTTAGTCAGAAATACATTTTCATTTTTTCAATATATTTTTGTACTGACCAGTATTAAACACACAGTGCTGTCATTCATGGGTACCTACATGAATCAAAAAATTATGAATGGTGATAGAAATTTACAACCTGTTCTGAGTACAGAAATGAGTATTCAGATATTAGTTTCTTGTCTCTTCATGCCACTGTTTGCCTCAACATGGTCATAAGACGTGTGATGTTTTTATTTATTTAGTTATTCATCTACCTATCTTTTGATTGTGTATTTATTTTTAACAGCCTTGCAAACACCAACAACTGACATTTTTAACTTCATCAAGGCCAAGATATTCCCTATCATAACCCATGCAATGCTGATTGGGAAGAGGAGGGAATAAATATGCCCTTACTCTTCAGCACATCAGGTTCAACAGAGACTGTGGGGTATTTCCCAAAGGGAAAAGAAGAGAGGGGGTTCTGATTCATCCTGTTGCTATAAAAAAGATGTGACAAATCTTCTCTGTATACAGCAAATTGCTCTCTGTTTTGGATAACTGCTTACATATTTTCTTTCTTTTGCACTATGGGATCTAGATGTTTACCAGAAGACAAATAATAAATTAGATTATTGGTGGGAGCTTGAAAGGCATTCAAAACACTCCTGTGAATGAGGGCAGTGTCCTCAGAGTTAATAGAAAACTGTCTGGGAATTTTTGCTTTAAAATATAATGTACCTGCCCTAACTATCTAAAAATAGATATCTGATCTAAGTTAATCATTTATCTATAGTCAAAGGAGAAGAATACTTACTTCTGAGGAATGAGTCATCCTGCCCTAGGGCAGATAAATCATTCTGTATATGTTCTGCTTTTTTCTTCATTGAATATAATGAGAACCCAAGAATATGTATTAGGTTATATCTTTAACTCACATATCATCAAAATTAAGGGAAATTAGTCCTGCATGAGATCAGATGGGGCTAAAAGATCCTGAGCTATCTTTAGTTCTCCAGCTCGTGTAGGACAATCCCCTTGTCTTTCACTTCATTAAATATGTAAGAATTTAATCTCCAGATACAAACTCATTCATGGCTGAACTGTGAGGTACTTGGGAGCCACTATGGATTTGAGACCTGGGCAGCTTCTTGGGTATCTTTTTTAGGCAGGAAACCTTCTGGTCTCTGCAGTGTCAAGATGAAAGAGATGTACTTTTAATCTGCAGCAACAGTAGCAAGTAGTAGTCATGAAATGATTTTTAGAGAATTAATTGATCTTCATGGAGCTGAAGATTTTGTGCATCAGTGTGAATATTTTCTTCTCAGAGTAATAGATTTGAAGTGCACATACTTGAATTACCTCCAAAATTATTGGCATTTGGATGAGTAATAACATGTTTCTTTCACTACACTTCATGCTAAATTTTCCTGGAAGTATTGGAGTCATCATTAACCCTAAAGACAGAAGACCACGTCTACATGGAGAAAAAAAGGCTTGCAATTGCCATATTTCTCCCTTATGCAAAATGATCCAGTAAAAGACATTATCACCCAAGGGCCCCACCTCAGCCACAGAATCCAAACCCATTACTAATGGTTTCTATTGAGAGTAGCATTTAAAACCCACTGGGGTCAATGAAAACACTTTCAGAAGTTACACAAGTAATCTTTGCATTTATTGTGATGCTTCTGTGCTGCAGGAGGTTTTCACTCAAAATGGCTTGTCAGAAAACCCTCAAATCTTTCCATGTCTGAATATTGAAATCCAAGTGTGGTGAAATAGTCAGGATATACAGCCAGGCAGGACACAAGGGAGCAACATACCAAAAAAGGTGGTTCTCTTCAGCTGGAAGCCAACCTAAAACAAAATGCAGAAGGCAGAGCTGGGATAAAATATTTACCACCATGCAGAAAATCTGAATCACCTTCCTTCTCTCCTGAGAGGAAAATAAAAGAGAAGTTGATGAGAAACTACAGTGAAAGGGATAGAGTGCATATGGATTCTGTGAAATTTTGTGAGGTTTCCCATGAGCAGGGCATTACTTTCTCTGCCTAAATAACTTTTCCCTGTGTTCAGACATGAAGGTGCCTCTAGAGTGTCTTCTTGATTTCAGTAGGAGGTGAAATATGTGGGAAGGAGCCATTGAGCAGATGGTTTAGGCACCTAAAAAGCCATGTGAGATGCTTTTTATCCACATGCTTTTCCCAACATTTTTCACTACTAGTTACATAATCCAGCCAGCAAGCATTTCATCTGAGGAAACCATAGCATCTAGCATCCATTCCTTGGTATGTTTGCGCTAATAGGGATTAGTAGTCATCAGTCAAGGATGACACAATTCTCAGTGTGTAGAAGGAGAAGCAGAGATCTGCCTGGCTCCTCAGGCATGCCCAGAAACCCAAGCAGGCATGGATTTTCCATTACTTATGACTTCTGAGCCCCTGCTCTTGACATAGGCTGTGTGGCATGCTGTGAAGAGATAACTTGATTTAATAATTTATTATAAAAATCTAATGTGAGTGAGACTCTTACTGTGGAGACAGAGAAGTGCTCTAAAAATCATATGTTTTCTGTAATACTTTGCCTAGTTTAAACTTTGGGATTTGCATTTTTAACACATTTAAGTGTGACCCTAATTCACTTCCATGGTGCTTCAGGCTCTTGGAAGCCACTGATGAACTTGGAAGTTTTATTTCTTATATTTCTGTTTGTAGCTGCATTTTACCTATTTGAGAAAATTTTTTAGCTCCTAACTTTTTCAGTGAAACTCCAGAGATGCTCTGCCCTCTGGGTAGGTTGAGAGAAGGTTGGACTGAGGCTTTTTCAGGACAGAGGGTGCATAAATCTGAACGGAATGACTTGGAAATGCCTGAGGTACTTGTCAGTATGTTCTAGCAAAGCAGGATCTAATTACTGATGTCAGTTGGTCTCCAAAAAGGTTTGTATGTGGTCCATGAAACAAGGAGGAGGGACCTGAATCTGGACCAAACACAACAGATGATTCCTTTTATGTTTTCATATGCCAAGGCTTGGCAGAACTTTTAAAATGAAGAGACTGACAGTGGTTCCAATATAAAAGCCCATTTGCACAGGGATTCATCATGTTAAGTCTTTTAATTTGCCTCATATCTGGCACTTGGTAGTCCCCATCCTCTTTTCCCTTCCCCTACTGAGGAGATTTTCCTAATTTAATTTAAATTTGCTTGACTGCTTTGTTGGGGAAGGCTATTATATTGTCGTGCCAGCAGTTGACACGGTGAGGATGTGTTGCAATGCATCACCACTTTCAGGTGTCTGTACCTTCCTAAATTTACAGTTCTTTGACATGAAAGACTTGCTTTTGCACCAAAGTGATGCTTGGTGACTTTATGTGGAAAAATATTGTCTTCTCCACAGCTCAACTCCTTCCTTCTCACTTTGTGCTGTAGGTGGACACCAATAGTACCCCACCACTAATAATCCTCCATTATAGAAAAACAAAAACTATTTAAGGAAGTGTTTGAGTTCAATAAAATTCCATAATTCACCAGATAAAGCAAGCAGTTGCATCACATCACTAAATTAACGTGTTGGCTAAATAGAAAAGAAGAAGCTGGGAATAGAAGGTGTCCTAAACCAACTCAGCTGATGAAGAAAATATAAGTTGACCTGTCCCTTAAGCATTCTGTGTACAGGGGAGTTTTAAAAACAGCCCTGAGTCTGTTGTTAATGTCTGCCTGAGGACATTAATTCATGCTCTCCAGATCAAATTGTGAAATTGAAAGACAGTAATTGAAAGACAAATGTTCAAATGTTAATTGAGTACTTAAAAATAACACCTCAGCCTTAGAAATAGATTTACTTGGGGAAAGAGGAAGAGAAAAACATAATTTCCAATTAAAAACAGGAGCTGAAAATCTGAAGATACCCAAACCTGGAAAATTGAATTAAAACGTAAGAGGTAGATGATTATAATTAAATTTAATTAAAAAAAAAAAAAGAAAGCTGTCCTATGCAGTCTATGTTTTTAATTGCTTGAACTGACTTTTAAGTAAATACTTTAGACTTCATAACATTTAAAAGTATGAGTTAATCTGTGGGAGCCATAGCAATCCTCCACAGGACTAAGGGAACAGCCCACAGACACTGCTAATACACCAACGGGCATCCTAAACATCCATGCCGCTTTATATCAATTCTGACACTGCTGGTAGACACCCCAAAGTGAATTAAGGACAAGGTAGTAAGTTTAACTTGAAATTCATTTGCTTTTGTCAGTTCACATCAGATCCTTAATGTCATCTTCACAGACATTTCATGTTTAATATTAATGATCTCTGGAGTCTCATCCTTATGTATTCTGTGAGCTCCTTTGGTAATTTAAGACTATTTCAGATACCAAAAAAACCCAAGGCATATTTACCAATGTAAGTATAAGGTTTGTTGAAGGTATCATTAGAACTTTATGTGGACTCATCATCCCTGCGTTATTGACACCAACATTTCATTTGAGGAAGGAGCTGCAGTTAGAATAGGAACTGCATTCGTCAAAAAAAAAAAAAGATATTACTTCTGATCTCCTGATGTTCAGGGTTCAGTTAGGAAATTGCAATAGTGGATACCTCTTTCCATTGGTTGCAGCTCTACTGTGGACTTTTGCATGGAATTTGTAACTCCTACTCTTTATGCCTTTGTGGTTTGCTTGTTTGTCTGTTTGTTATATATTGGGGAAGATAGAGACATCTTTAATATCTATGATTATCTTATTCAAGCTCCTGTCTGTCAGTTACGGCTTAAAAACCACATGTTTATTTTCTATTAGTAAATCTTTGTGGCAAAAGAACTGTTTTAAAATACTTTCATGTTTTTGATTGTAGCCTGCCCAGAGAAGGAGTATTTAGACAGGGACTTGTAAGGTTTTCATAAATTAGCAACCTCCATAGAACCAAGCATGCACACATACATCCATCCATGTTCAAAGTCTGTCTGTGTGCAAACAAATACACACACAGATCTTTAATCACAAGGCCTGCACCCCTTTAACAAGAATTTAAAGGGAAATTTACACATGGTAAATTTTACTATTAGCACTCATTAACAGCAATTTGCAATAAATTTTCCAGTCTCACATTAAGTGAATTAGTCTTCATTTCTAAAGACTGAATTAAAATTCATTTAAATCTCTCCAGAGAAATTGGTGTTCTTGATAAACATATTGTGGAGCATTTACTGTAATGTGGATTTATTTCTTAATATCTTATTCTTTTTAGCTCCCAGTTCACAAAAACTTCCTCATATGTGGCAGTTAATTTATTTGAGTTTCAGCCAGTCCCAGAGGAGAAAATTGAGTAGGAAAGGTGGTTGATACAAGAGAAACATAAGCTATAAGGCAAATAGGGAAATAAAGGAATGACATGAACATAATTTGTCTCAACTGGGTGTTTCACACCTATTGTAAGGTACTCTGTCTTCTCCCTGACCAAAGCAATAAAAGAGCACAAGCCAATGCACTTGCTTATCTCGCTCCTGTCCAATTCCCCAGCAGGTTGGGCTTTAAACTATTTTTTGCAGCAGATTTCTGTTGCCACAATGAAAAATCTTGTCCTTGTTGTGTTTCTTCCAACAGGGATTGCACCTGAGGGACTCCAACATTTCCCCATAAAACAAAATGACTTAATCTGATGTGTTTTTAATTAAACATGTCCAGTGATAAATCTGGAGCAGGCAAGGTCAGAGAAGCTCCCATCTGTTTTGCGGCTCTGTCCACAGTGCAATCTCCCAGTCAGGAAAATTCATTTTTCCACCTGCTGTCAGCTCCTTTTTGTGTAATTTTCTGGACTGTGTTGCAAATCTAAGGGAGCTGCTGATCTTTGCTCCCTTGGGGCTGTGGAAGGGAATTTAACTGGTCATAGTTCTTCTGATATTGGTGGTGGATTGACTGATTAGGTGTACAAGGTATGAGAAGAAAGAACCTGCCCAGCTTTGTCTCTCCAGGCAGGGAGACTTAAATACGGATAAACATGAGGAGATGGCAGCCTGGATTTCAGCAGTTACTCAAGAATATCTCTAATCTATGCTCACTACCCTGTTTTTGTGATATCAGCCACATCATGATGACATCCAAACTCCCTTAGTCAAAAGCAGAAATGCCTTTTCTGGAAAGGATTTGTTTTGAGCATCCACAGATGCTCCAGTTACTTCCTTAATTTGCATTGTGAACATTGTTTGATGGGAGTCTGGGTCATGAAATCACTGAATAATTGAAGTCAGAAGAGCCCTCTAAGACCATTTAGTGCAGCCATTAACCCAGCATTGCCAAGCCCACCACTAAACCATGTTCCTAAGAACTGCATCCACAGTCTTTAAATGCCTCTAGGTACGCTGACTCAACACCTTGGGCCCTACTAGAAGTCTCAATGATGATTAAGTGTCAAAATCCATGTCTGAAAATAAGGAGAATGATAAAAATATGTTTTATAAGTCTTTGTTAGGAAGTTTTTCTTTTTTCTTGAGCACGAGGAAGAACTTTCCTGTGCAGGGGACCCAGCACTGGAACAGGCTGCCCAGAGAGGCTGTGGAGTCTCCCTTTCAGGAGGTATTCAGGTACAATCTGGACACAATCCTGTTCCATGTGCTCTGGGATGACCCTGCCTGAGCTGGGAGGTCAGACCAGCTGACCCACTCTTGTCCCTTCCAACTTTACCCTTTCTGTGATTCTGTGGTTTTTGATAATCCCTCCTTTTTCAGAGCAGTGTCATACCGAGGGAAAAAAAATCCATCAATTTCAATTCAAGCTTAGGAAAATGCATTGAAAAATGTAGTTTAATGTTTGGTGTGGAATTTTTTGGGGGATCCTCTGAGGTCAATTTAACAGCATGGATTATTTCAGTTATGTTTTTTCAGATAAGACTGTGAGTACAGAGGAGGAATGTAGGAGAGGTGAAAGAGATGATGAAAACTGTGGATAAAAGAGACTGAATAAGTGTCATCTGTACTCAAAGTAATTAACAGTTGAGAGAAATTAATTAAGCATAAGTATATGAAGCTTTGAGAGTGAGATAATGAATAATAAAATTGTATTATGGAATTGGTAGAAGGTTTCCTTTCAAGTAATACATAGGCAAATATGAGAGGATTCTTTTACTAGTAACCCAAGTTTAACCACTTCATATTTCTTTTTCTCTTTGGCAGTTTTGTGTTTCTGAAATATAAATATCAAATGAACAATTGTAAAGTGATAGATGTAAAAACACTGTCTTTAAAGTAAAAGAAAATTGTGATGATACTCATAAATATAGAAACCACAGAAAACTAAGAAGGATGATTTCCTCACATAGTATAATTTTTAATATTTTTATCCCTAAGAATTATGAACACAGACATCACTAGCAAGAGTGTAAGAAAGCAACACAGAACTACCAGATGAAATAATTTGATTTTTATTTTCACTGGTTCTGAGCCACCTTCTCTACACGGCCATAATTCCTACTCCTTTCCAAGAAACATTCACAACTGAATCAAAATCAGACCTTTATTCTTTATTTTTCTTTCTATCAGCCAAAGACTGCTTATGTTAAGACAATGTCAGTTGAAAAATATTTAGGTTGAATTCAAGGTTTGTTAACTAACTTTAAGGAATTATAACTAACAAGAGATAAAAGTCTTACAAGGTTTGGGAGAACTTATTTCACTTCATTTCAATTGTGTAAGGAGACAATGACTTCTAAGTCAAGAACAAATGTGGTTATGTTGCACACAAAAAAGAGGCTGTTAAAAGCAGCAGACAGTAAATATCCAGAGGGAAAGAAAAGATAGAGAGATCAAGAAGAATGTCAAACATCTACAAAGGAAGATCATGAATGGCATATAGAAAAATAAGGAATAAGAAAATTCAAACAGAAGACAAAATACTAAGCACATGTGGAGATTCAGACTGGAAATGTTTCAAGTTCAGAGGGGGAAGAAGAACCTTTTGTAGGTAGATAATTCTAAAATCATTGTGTACATGTGTCTATGTGTACAGGTGTATTTGGAATATTAACATATTTAAGCATGCATAACTTTTGTATCAACCCTGAAGTGGTTCAATGAGGGCATCCAGGATGAGCAGGCTGCCTTCTCATTCCAATATTTAATATAAACAGTGGGCTGACAGATTTTAGCAGGAGAATTGAAGGTTCCAATCACCAATCACCAATAGCTTGTAAACAAAATAAAAATAGAAGGCTATAAAATGCTTAATTATTTTCAATGTGCTCTGAGTGTTTCCAAACACCCAACACCCCAAAATCTGAGTTTTATTGTAAAGAATAGACAGCACTAGATATAATGAAAGTCTGACTAAACAGAATCCATCATAAGAACATGGAGTCATTACTTGGGGCAGTGATTGTGCCTATTGAAGTCATAAATTACCATCTCTGGGAGCAGAAATGCCTTTAGAGGAAAAAAAAACCTGCACCACAGGATGCTTGATGGTTATCATATCAGCAGGGTAGACACCAGTGTTCTACTATCCATTAGCTTAGATTTTGGATGGAGGAAAACTCCGATTATCCCCCCACATGAAGACTTAGTCAGAAGCAGAAGAAAAGTGAGTGAAGAAAAAAGTTTTATTTGATCATATTGGTAGAGGAGATCTAGGGTTAAAAATTTTGGTTCTACCCTAAATTTAACTGCACATAGAAGAGTTTCAGCAGGAAATACTGTGGGGTTTGTGCATCAGTGCAGGAAATTCAAATTGAAGATGGCTAATGAAGAATAGTTAAGCAACCTCTTTCACTTCTGCTTTTTTTTAAAGGTCTCTGTTGGTTAAATGAAACGTGCTCTTTTCTCAGCCCTCACAGCTGTGAGGTTCATAAAGCAATCACAACAAACAAAGGATAAATTGGTTTTCATGAAAGGTGAGAAGGATTTTTATACTCCAATTAGCTCTCCCTAACAGGATAGTGGTCCTCAACAGAGGATAATACAACTATTAGCATCAGGTGGTGCAGCTAAAATTACAATTACTGTGATAGCAGTTAAGGCTATCATTGTGAAATGTAGTTGTCTTTGGACAGGAATTATAATCTTTAAAAGTTTTTATCTGATAGAGGTTATGAAATATGAAATTATGATCTAGAAGGAATGTTATTGAAAAAATACTGTGATAGAGGAAGTTTAGTTAATTTAAAAGAAAAGAAGAAAATTTGTCTCACTGCTTAACATTTAAGAAATAAGAACACGAGAGAATAAATGCAGATGCACAGAAAATAATCACATAAAAAAATCTTACTAGCAGCATCAGCTTTAACTACCATGTAGTCCCTTCTGTTACAGCCATCTAAGTCATACATTTTTTTGGAGTCATATAATTATTTTTAAGTTTCTCTCCTTTTAAGAGCAATATATGCCTCTCAGGTCAGGTAGATTATTTGGTACCACAGTGAAACCTTCTGCTAAAACAGATTCTCTCTCTCTCTCTCGCCCCCCATCCTATGATACACTTCATTTGAGGTTTCTTTGTTGACCCACACAGGTTAAGTACTTTTTAATTCCCAAGTTGTCAGCCCCAAGTCAGTGCTGACAGGAGAACTCATAAATGTGTTGTTCTGGAGGCAGGACACACAAAAAGTTTTTCAGTTAAAGGATGGTACTGTCACCTTCTGATTAAATTCACTTAAAAATACTTCGTGAAAAGCATCTCCAGCCATAACTATCTTGTAAAAACAAGGCATCAAGAGCAAAGTGTCAGACTGCCAGAGCTCAATCCACTGCAACTTGCCAATGTATTCTGTGAGCTATTACCCAAACACTCAGGGATTTAGTCATAACCCTTGTCTGACGGTGGAAAGGAGAGCACCACTGAACATTTGCTCAAGCTAATCTTTATCTTCCCACTGGCTATAAAGATTTACTAAAAGTAGAACTATAAAGCTGAAGAGGAAGGTGCTGTTTAATCAGTGTCTTTGCCATCATTCTTACTGTAGTGCACGACTGATATCCTTTAGGCTAGTGCTTAAATTCTGCACAAATAGGTCACCAAAAAGTGCTGAGATAGTGTTTTGGTCTGCAAGAGCTTCAAAGATTGTTGCTAATAAAATAATAATAATGCAGAGTAATTAATGCAAGTAAGGTAGTTATATTTCATTTGCAACATACACACACACTCACACAGAGAGCCTACCATGTCTTTGACAAATTAAAAGTAACATCACAAAAAGTCTTGATCCAAATTAATCCTTCATCACAATAATAGATACTCAACTGAAGATGAAGTCAGAACATGGTGAATATAAATGGTTCAGCCGATGACAGAGGAGCCTGCATCAAGGATTTATTTCATGGGTTGCTGAGCAGACTCCTTGGCAACTCAAGGAACCATATAATCTATTCATACTCATAAATTCTTCAAGCTCCACATAAAATTAATTAGACCCTCCCTTTCCCATAATTCCCATAGAAATCCTATTCCAAATCTCTTCTTTTTATGTTGTTGGAACCTGCCTCTAGTTTCCAGCCTAAAATGGTTCATAGCCAGCTTTTGATAACTTTTATACAATATCACAATTCATCTGGCATAATTTATATTAATGCATTTTTCTACCAATCAGTTAAAAAACCATACCAACCTCATTTAGTTTTTAATTAGAGCAATGCTCTCCTCCACTGAAAGTTCCAAGGTATGTCTAGCTGGTACTATGACATCCTGTCTTAGCTGTGAGGTGTCATTAGTTTACAGATGGAATTTTTAACAGCGAGATTCACAATCATCAGATGGAGCTTTAAAACAGGAGCTAACTTTAGTTCTCATATCTGTTCTTTGCTTGAGTCTATCTCCTTAAATTAAAAGCAGCACCTAGGGAATGGAAATATAGGGTCTGGATTTGAGAAGAGCAAATGTTTGTCATGGATTTTTAAATTTTTTTTAACCTATCAATAGAGGAAGGTACATGGATGTTTAGATGTTTGGTCTCTGACTTGGCTCTATCATTCCCAAGTTTTTCTGACTTGATTTAGTAACTGTAGTTACTTAAATAAAACTATAAAATAGTGTTTGTGATTTTGCTGAGAGAAAAGAGGTACCCAGGATTTTCCCCCATCTGCATTTGCAGAGAGAGAAGTGAAAGCAGTAAATGTTTACTCAGTCCTTCAGCTGGTCCTCATGCTGCCAGCAAGGCACAGGCAGCACTGAGGGTGAGTGAGCCTGAGGGACAAAAGACAGCCATTTATTCAGGGTATATTTAGTGTCTGTCTGTTGTATATTGATTATTCTTTTGGAACACCTCCTAGAAGACTTGCAGAAGCGAGACATAAATTACTGGTTAATTTAGTCTCTTTTCAGTGTCAAAACCTGAATAAGTTTTGACTAAATTCATCAAGGATATTTTTAGAAGCCTTTTTGTGTTTATCTGGAAAAGTGAAATCTTAAGAAAACTGGACTGAATTTTAACCCTTGTAAAAGTTTTGAAAGTTTCAAACTAAAGTTCCACTCTCACATGTAAAATGAATGGTCCCCCCAGCTTTTCACCTGTCATTTTTTTCATCACTTTCCCCTGTGATTCTCTATGGAAAACTATGAACAAAAGTGGTCCTAGAGATAAAGAGTCTGCTTAAAAAACAAGTATATTCCTAAAGAAAAAATCAAAATGGCACAATAAAGCAATATTACCAGATGTCTAAATCCGAGAGACTTCAACAGAATGCCATCACAAAATTCCTTATCTATCTGGTGAGCACTGAGATATGTCCACTGAAACTGCCAATAGTTAACTGTTTTCAAATATGTATACTAAAAATAATAATAATAATTTGTTAGGAGGGGGTTGTGGTTTTTTCTCCCAAACACATCATAACTTACCTATTGAAAATTGCTGAAACCAGTTACAAAAAGAAGCAACCCGACCCCAAGCCACCCAACCATAAAAACAACACACCTTTTTTAATCCACAAACTATATCACAATATGTAGAGAAAGTGAGCTTAAGAAAAACAATCTTTCAATTTTAGAATCATTTTATCTTTTGTCCATATTTATTTTGAAGTAAATTGAACAATCATAAATATTGAGCAGGGATGGCCATTTTATAACAGGGATTTTCTTATCAAACAGTAAGGCTACTTAATGCATTAAAATCAAGGTTCTGCTTTCTCTTTCCTGTTTTATAGCACTTTTAGACTTAAACAACTTTTTTCTTATGTGGCTTCCATCTCACCCACCATGCACCAAGCATTCAATGTACCTTCTCTTTTATATCCAAGATGTACAGGTCTGGGATTGGCAACCCTAACCTCAGGTTTTTCCAATTTTCATGCACCATGATCCAATCTCATGCAGGTCCAGCAAAAAAGCATAGTCCAATTGATTGTCTCTTCTCAGCAGAAAGCACCATTGCTGCCAAGAGACAGTGAAAGTTATTGTAGCTGATTTCATGGGACCTGGGGATAATTCACTCTGCCTAAAAAGACACACACTAATTTTGAAAGAAATCCTCTTGCTGTCATCTGCTAGAACACATTCAATTTAGATAAATTCTTGAACTGGGATTCTTATGCATAATTTATGCTGTTAAACAAATAGAGGCACAACCACGACATTAAGAGTGTCCAAATTATCCCTTAGATTTAGCATCCTGGCTGTCCAATTTCTTATCTAAACTATTACAAACAAAGGCAGAATTGGAAGATTAAAATTTTCAAGTGACTGCTGAAGTTCAAAGAGTGCTTGTATTTTAATAACAAATACTGTACATATTTCATGGAAGTGTTAGCCAGCTGATCTATATGTTAATTAGCCTACTATTTGAAAAGGAAAATTATTCAAGTGCTTTCATCTCATTTCCAACACAAGCAGCCATGCTGAGTACATTAGGAAGCATCATTCCTGCATATTCTGGAGTCAGCTAAGCTCCTTTTTAGTCACTGGAGGAGGAAAAAAGGGAACTGAACTGATAGCCAATTTTATGGCAGAATGATTTTCAAGCAGAGAACAATCCATTCAGAAAAAAAATAATCTAAACGCTCCAAAGGAAAAAAAATTCTGCAGGATTTTCTGTTGAAAAATTGTGATTACGGTTTTGGTTGCTATTATCTACATGAGAAAAAAAATAGGAAAAAAGAAAACAAGATTGTCAAAAACTCTTCATGTGAAGAATTAGGGAACTGGAAGCAGGCTTGGTACAGATGGGGATGCTGAGAGCTGGAGAGGCAGAGGAAGCAGGTGAGCAGCATCTGGCTCTGGCTCCCTGCCTGGAAGATTCTCATCAGAGTCACTCGCTGCCTTCTGGCAGAAAATGAAAGTGACAAGAGGTCGGGAGGTGAAACTGACCGGAGTGCTCAGTTGGCAGGAAGTTGACAAGATACAAAAGTCTCCATTTGCCTTCTCCAAAAAGAATCTCTTAAAGACTCTTAGTTCAGTGGGTGGTGGTGGAAAGGGAGGGAGGAGAAAAAAGAAACCTCCAGCCATTTTAATTTATTTTTCAAAACTGGTATTTGTCAGGTCACAAATTTATTTTCCTGGTCAGATCTGGAATTAAGTCCTCAGGCTTCAGCACCGTGACATCCTGGATACAGCTTTGAGAAACAGAGAGAGAAGGAGGTCAGAAAGGGATGTGAGTGCAGCTGAGCATTGCCTCATATTCCTCCTTCTTGAGAATCCACATACAGAAAGGGGCAAGGAGGAATCCCACTCGAAATGCTATTTGGATAAAAATGTCCCACAAAGATCTCAGTTACAGCAGGTTCCATTTCAGAGGTACCATACAGCTCCTTGTGAACCCTGCTTGAGCTGGAGCCATGTACCATGCAGCTGGCAGTAGCAATCTTGAACTGCATATTAGCAATGCTTTTTATCAAGCATTATGTGTCTTAATCCGCAAAGCAGTGCACTTAATTTATCCTATGAGTTTTTTGGTTTTATTTTATTTTTCCAGCAAATGGGATCAATAAAGGTTCTGTCTTTTCTTGACTAATCACATACAAAAATACTTTGGAGAATAATAAACACGGCAACCTATGAGCTTTAGCACTCAAACTGAAACACTTTGAAATATTACTTAAACAAGAGGAGCAATAAAAGAAGAACACTTGCATCACATTCTATGGTGGTCATAAAACACATTAACTTCTTTCTGCACTGGGTAGTTCAGAACAAAGCTTGAACTGAAACTGTGTACAATTGATAATTTCAAAATATTAGATACTATTGCAATTTTCCTCACTGTGTAAAGTTCTGGTTAGAAAAATATTTGACATTATTTCTGACATTTGTTTTTTGGGTTTTTTGTGGTTTTTTTAGGTTTTTCTTTTTTTCCTAGGTGCTGACTTAACTTTTGAAAACATTTCTATACTTGACTGAAATTCATATTACCCAGCAATTTAGTTAAGTGCTGCCGGAGTGTAGGATGGACTGATGACAGACTTCATATAAATATAAACCACCAGCTAATGTCCCCCTTTATAATACATACATAGAGTCCTACCAAAATCAGTGAAGCTCAGCCAATTTACATCAGGTAATGCTGTAGCACCCTGAGATTACATTTGCTCACATTGCTTTATACATATGTATATACAGAGAAAAAAAAATAGAGGGAAACTTTAGCTTGAAACTTTGTGTCTTATTTGTATGTATTCAACTTATCACTTTTCCCAATGGACAATTTCATCACTTTAAGAATTTTCTCCTCCTTGAAGTCATTGCCAATGAATTTAAAAATTGTCTCAAAAATATCAATTACCTCATCATATTAGTTTAACCTTTAGAATCTATGACCTTCCAAAAATGAAGATGGTCTTCTTTCCAGTCAGTTTAGAAACACAAATGAATATGAGAACATTGAAAGTTCTGTCAATTCATGTCTAGAATTGCCCATTGGGTTGGTCTGCTTCCTGTACAAATGAAGTATCTGACCTTGCTTAGATTTCAGATGTTTTTGTCACAGACACACACACCGAAGAATGCTACAGTAAATATCCAGAGCCCTCCTTTGCCTCTCCCTCAGAACACAAAGTAATTTCCTACTGCATCAGAGTCAGGACATAACTTTTCAAGGGGTTGAATCTCAAACTATCCTCAGAGGGTTGAACATCTATTCCCTTTTTATATTGTTACATTCCAAGAACATCAGAAAAATGTCAATTCCCTGAAACTCACAGAAAGGGAAATCACAAATATGTGGCTGTGGTTAAGAGCAGAGGCATATGAGACACCAGAGTGGTGGAGAGGGACCAGCCCCATAAACAGCAATCAGGCAAGAGTAAAATTGCCCTCTTCCCCAGCCAGATCCAAAACCATGCTCTGTTTGTAGTACCAGACTCTGATGTGAAAAAGAGAATAAATCTGGCTTTTCATTTATTTGAGGGTTGGACTAGACGACCTTTAAAGGTCCCTTCCAACCCCAAGGATTTTATAACTTATCTTTTGATTCCGTGTCTGGCCTTCTTTTCCACTTATAAACTGTCCTAAAAACTGTGAAGATATTAACCCTGGGTATCAGGATGTATTATCTTCCATTTGATGCCAAACTGTGAAGACAAGATCCAGTACCACATTTACACTCTCAAGAGCAGCTTTTTATAGCACTCATCTGCACAACAGGACTGCCTCACCCATTTCCCTTGTGAAACCACTCCACACATAAAATCTGTCAGCACGGTGAGCTTCAATGCAGCCAAAATGACAAAAAATATTTAATCTAAGCTAACCTCTAGAATATCTCTGACCTTAAACAAAGTGTGAGAAAGAACATTTACGTTTGGAGTCATCCCAGTAACACTGGGCAGTAGTTCAACTATATTTTTTTATTAATGTTCTCTCATATTGAATTTCTTTTGCATTTGTCTCTTCTACCACTTTAAAGCCAATGCTGTAAGGCCAGAGGTTACTATTGTTAGACACTACAAGAACAAATAAAATAAAAAATGCTGGTCCCTGCATTAAATTTTAGTCTTTGGTCTAAGTTCCAAAATTTCTTTCTGGCTTTAATGTCATGTTGAACATTCCTGAGTAACCTGTTATGGTCTCCTTAAATTCAGCAATAATCAGGCAGCTAAGCAATATCTGCAGAATCCCTGAAAGGTCTGCCAGCAGATTCTAGCCATCCACTGGGAGGCAATTATTCTGTCATCATTTGAAGAGAATGGCCTATCTGCTTCTGGCAGGCATTTCAGTTCCAGGCATGAATCCTGGTTCTGGCCTTGCTGCACATTCCCTGTGTGATGGACGCCCTGGTCAAGAGTGCCGAGCAATCACACGCCTGCCAAGAGTCAACCTTTAAACAGGGGATGCAGGATGAAAAATGCCTTTGTCGGTTCTAATTAGGATCAACACTTTTGCTTTCTTCATCAGAATTTGCTTATTTTGTTGTCTGGGGCTGACATCAGCACGTGAGCTGAAGAGGGAAGCAATTTGCTCAAGTTTCTTCATTATCTGATGCTTTCCACTTCATGTGTATCACCTGTAAAAGGAAACAACAAATAAACTCTTCCAATGTCATCTTGTTCAAATGAGCTAAAGCCTTTCCACTACATGGAAGTAGTGCTTTCCATGCCTGTCAAACAGTCATGAATAGCCTGTTTTATCCTTTTTACCATCTGGACAATCTTCTCTGAACTCTGCTCCCTGATCAAGGCGAACATCAACAGGTTGTTCATAAACTCCTATATGGTGTTTTCAGGTATTTTCCAGCAGTGACTGGCCATCCTTTTGGCTCATTAGGAGAAACAGCCATTCCTCTGCAAGATGTTATGAGTTCTAAAATGAGACACAGTAATAAACCATGAAAGCATGCCTAATTCATTGCAATAAAAAGCAAGCTGGCTTGCCTTCTTGCCTACGCCTTGACAGCTGACATGTTCTGAATTCTGGTGACAGCATGCAGATCTGCATTGGAAGGGCTGAGGTGAGGGGACAGCAGGGAAGATAAATAGTCTTAATTTTTGTTAATGGATCTAATCATCTGATATGATTCATGATTTACCAGAGACCTGTGCTTTAGGTACTGTCAAAATGGCTCACACAGATTGGGACACCATTGTTAATCCAACACTATCTGGTTATTCAGGACAGCTTCCCTCGTCTCCAGAAATGGCTCCAGGAGCTGGGCAGTGGTCCTCAATCCTGTCCTCAAAACACAGGAAACCTGTTTTGAAACAGCTGACTCTGGCCTTGACAGCAGCCTGGATGTCACTGAACTGGAATCAACGCATCAGTGGAAAGGCAGAGGTGGCTGCAGCTGGAGGGAGAATCCAGCAAGGAGGAATTAATTCTGTTTTCTCTGTGCCTGGTGCACATGAGCCATCTCACCCAGACATTCAGTGAAATCTAATGTTGTTATTATATTCTTAAAGTGTCCATACCTTGTTGCTGGTTCTCTGCCACATAGCTCTTCTCTGGCTTCACAGGGGCCCCTCCTGGGCTCTTGACCCACCCCTTTTATCCCAGCTGTCTTTACGAGCCACAGCTGCTGCCCAATTAAGGACTTTGCAGCTGTGACTCATTTAGAATAGCTAGGACCCACTTATCTAATACATAGGACTCTCACTACATTTCAGTTGTTATATTCTTATTGCTGTTATAACAATACATATATTCAGGCCCCCACAATCTAAATTTTAACCTTCCTTGATTGTCAATAGCTATCAGACATGGCAACATGTGCCTTTTGAGCAACTCCTTCATTGTCCTTAGTTTGTTGCTCTCAACTGATAGAAAGGGTGAGAAAATATATTCTCTGAAAAACAGAAGGAAAGAACAATGAGGAGAGCTACCACACTGTTTTATTGTGCAGGTGTTATTTCCATTTACCTTATTTTTAATTTTTTAAGACTTTTTTTATTATTTTGTGGTTCCAGAAGCTCTGTAAGGAAAAATAGATGGGATGACTCTGCCTACCTGGATTCAAACACTGATGACACTTTCATGATCAGAAACAAAGATAGATGAAAGGACATATTTGTTCCACAAACACAGACAGCTCCTTTCTTAACAAGGTGGTTGACAGAGAGGGTATAACCTGCTTCTCCATTATAGAAGGATGCTGAAGCATGGAGAAAAACTTGCTTCCTTGCAATGACATACATTCTATTCTTAATGGGCACCTTGGTGTTTCTGATTTCAAATGGGAGTTTTCCATAGCAGTGGAAAGGCTATTTTCCTGGGTTTATGACTCAGATCAAATTTTGTGCTTTATCACTTCAGTATACCTAAGATGAAAATATTCATAAAATTTTAATTGTATTTTTATTGCAGTCTGTATGGTTTCAAAGCCTTTTTGTATGTGAAAACTCCTCTAGACAAAGATTCTTGGTGCTGAGCTCCAAGATATATTTGGTATATGTACACTCAAGTGTGTCTGTACATACATTTTTATGTTTATATGCATGACATTTGCACAGTATTTGAGGCACTAAATCTCTGTATTCATGAAAATATACAGCTAGGGAGGCTTGACTCTGCTTAAATGAGCCATTCACCAGTGTAACCAAGGACAAGCCAGGGAACTTCTTCCTAATTAGTGTAGTATAAATGAGAGAAAAATAAATGAACTCCTGAGCCATTAGGAGGTTGAAATAGATCCCCAAAACATGTCCCATGTTACCCATTCTCTTGGCTGCCTTTGATTCAGTAGTACAACAGTTGTGTGAACGTATGATAACTGCACACATCAGTGCCACACTGTTTGAAGAATGTTTGAATTAATGGTGGTTTGGCTGACAGCACAGGGAACAGCACAGTACTTTGTGTGCCTCACACTAACAATGACACAATTTACAGAATTTGATTAAAAAAACTACCTGGAGTTTAAAAAAAACAAAAACAAAAACCACAGAAAACTTCCATTATAAAAATCTGTGTCCCACAAGCCTATTGTTTCTCTTTCAAGATTCCATACCACCATTATGTTTGTGAAATTCAGCAATGAGTCACAGGACAAGAAACTTTTCCCCTCTGTCTCCTTTTCTTGCCTTGCTGTAGTTGCTCCCTGCACCAATGAAAGCTGTGCTTCTTTGTTTTACTGAGTGAGATTTATTTGGTGCATCTTGAGGACAACTGATCAAGAAGAAACATAGATTCCTGTAGTTCTGTGATTATACCATGGGTGTCTGGCAGAGCTTGATAATATGTATACCCCTGATGAAATGAAGGGCTGCTCAGCTTCTGCCATTCAATCTAACACAGTCACATTAAATTACACTGAGGGAAATTAGAAAGGTAATTTATTTCCCTAATTCCTGGTAATACAGTACCCCACACTTTTAAAAGCTTCTAAAATATCAGAACCTAATTTGTTAAATTGTAAAGTCCTGGAATACCTGTACATTAGGATCAAGAGGGAAGACAGTAAAACAATTTCCAGCTACAAATGCATGAGTTTCAGAGATTCTGTAATGTAATTTCCTAAACTAATTAATCTGAGAGAATGGTCATTAGGGTTAGATATCTTTAATAAAAGCTAGAGAATTTCTTCCTAGCATTTAACAGCATGTTCCTCTCACCCATGTTGTCTATATTTTCTTTGAACTTAAACACTGTATCTTTTGGGGTATTTTTTGTTTTTTTCTACCTATCTCTTCAGCTGTTAATATTATTTATATAAAATTTGCAATAATCTCCTCTCTGACCATAACCAAATAATTCCATGGAATCAGGTCATCTGCTTGAAGAGTTAATGGGAAAGTTGTAGTACATTTCATCTAACCCTAGATCATGCACTATTATAACATGAATTTTGAACTCTGAAATTACATATTGGACTGAGCATTTGAATAAAAATACTAACATAAAAATTCTGATATGAGATTAGCATGTTTATTGTAATGAAGATAGCATCCACCTCTGTAATACTCATATTCATTAGTCTATACTGAATTTAAAGCAATTTCATAAAATTGATGAAGCAAGCATGTCAACTGGATTATTCCAGTCAGAATTATAACATGCTAAGAATCCATTTTGCCTTCTGCATCAATGTAGCTGCTAGTAGTGAAAATGCTTCTCCTCTCAGCTCTATGCCTTTTACTGTCACAGACCTCCTGTGTGTCAGTGGGTGGACCTGACACTGTTAAACCAGACTTGACTCACTGCCTTCTCAATAAGATCCAGCTGTGAGAGTAGGCTGACCAAGATCCTGGGGTAATTTGTCAAAAATTAGCACGGTGACAGTAATTCCAGACAGATATTTCTAAATGCTATTAACAAAGGCAGTGTCATAATCTGAAAAACAATTTCTGCTGGGGGTGATTAATTGGTGCTGGCAAGGATCCTTCTCTCTTGGTTAGGTTGAAGTACTGCTCTGTAACTCCAGAAGCACCATAAAAAATTGTTTACACTTAGGAGAGTGATATTTTAAGACATGACAGAGACACAGAACACTAGATATGTGATAAGGAGGAGACTCCTTCCTGGGCACATAAGCAGTGAATTGTTGACATTGCTGCACTGACATAAATATGAGGTACTTCTTTGGATTTATCTTATTTACCTTTAACTCCAAATAATTTCCTCAGAACAAGAGCTGGAAATATTGTAGTAGAAGACACTGCCAGAAGATGTGGCCAAGTGTGCAAGTGACATACCAGTGTGCCTTATCAAATTCAAACCCAGTTTCACCAGCAAACAGGGAAAAAGAGAAGAGGTGGCTCTTCCCCTCTTTCCCACCCCACTAATTGCAGCACAGAGTGATGCTGGCATTGGGTCACACAGCTGGAAGTGGGTGTGCAACTCTCCTCAGTCACTCTTTCCTAGATCTGCCAGGGCTGCTCTCTGGTTCTGAGGCCATTTGGCCGGCCATGCCTTTGGCCAATGCTATAAATTATCTTAATCTCTAAAACCACATGGCGACATGAAAATGATATTTAGGGAATGATTCCTAGCCTGTCATAGGTCCCAAACCATTCCTAGCAGTTTTGAGGAGACTGCCAGCTGCCACAGCTCAACAGCATCACAGCATGCATTTCAATAGTGTGAACAATTATTTTTCCTTATCTAGAAATGTTCCCTGGCACTGTTTGATGCACTAATTTTACCAGCACTTGTATGTAGAACCAGTATATATAAAACACTATTCCCATAGTGAATCAATTGGATTAAAGTGCTACCAGAAGTGTACCCACCGAATTTGTTGTTTTAATTCAGATAAATTTCCTTCTGTTTCTCTTGAGAGCTCAGACCTCTTTTAATGTAAATAAAGATGACCACAAATTTACTTGCCTTCAGGAGGGATAGTACTTAGGCAGTGTGAGAATGAGTTGCAGAACCTACAAACTGCATTGTCAGTGAGAAATTGACAATGGCTTTCTTGAAGTTCCTTTTAAATTCTTAGCACTAGTGAAATGTTTGAAACCAGAACTGCATTTGTCTCTACACTATACAGAACAAAAAATATTGCCATGATACACTACTGGACATCATGCCAAACAACATAACAAGAGTAAAAACATATTGTGGCTATGATTTACATATCTACTAGAGTGATTGTGACAATTTTAAGTAAATTTTTCCCAATCATGGCTTTTGAAAGCTGGCTTTCACCAAGATTTCTCTAATTTGCAGTGATATAGTGAAGCTGGTGTTCATCGATAAATTATAACTGCCTGTTTTCCAAGTTTAAAATACAGCAAGGAATCTACTGCTTGAGTTGGCAATTTTTTTGCCTCCTGCACAAAATCCTTCTCTACCTATACCTATGCCTGTACATCTCATCACTGAAAGAGTATCAGGGCACCTTTCTTTATGAGCCAGCTTTGATGCCTGGTGCAGTTTGACCCAGACTAAATTGCATTCTCAGGGCACAGTTCTGAGATATGATACTGGCCATGTACTATTCCCGGTAGGCAGCCTGTGTGTGGGTGCTGTGTTTGGAAGACTAAAAGTTCAGGAACAAGAAAACATGATGTTCTGTACTGACAGATTTCTGTGCCAGAGTATGGTTTGTGGATATTTAATGTGTTCTTATAGATATAACCTGTGTGCTCAAATAGCAAAACTGCTGGCAATATTCCATAGACATTTCATGTGGAAAGGATGATTCAGTCTAGAAAGAGAAAACTTGATCTCAGTTTACCAGAAATAAACATTTTTTGCAGAGCTGTGATGATCTGGTGTTTGTCCTGAGTGTAGGCACCTTATCAGACTGCTGCAATTAAGGCTGGCATTATTTGTTCACTCCACAGTAAGGGAAAATATGACAAACACAATATAATGCTCTAGATCCACCAGACTATCAAGTTAACTGTGCAGAACAGGAGCATTTTTAGTGTGACTTTAGAATTAGATCTGAATCCACACATTACATACAATGCTATCCATTTTGCCACTGACAGGTATGCAGGTGACACATTCTTCAGACCATGGAAAAGGAAGCTTGTTTCTTCTTCAGCTATTTGCCAACTAAAAGAAAGGGGAAAAAATAACAATAAAATAATCTATTGGACAGATAAGCACAGCATTTGTGGCAATCCTAATGGGCCTTCAGCACACAATAAATGTTCAAGGAGGTGATTTAGCAATTTGCAGTGGTTCATGCAAAGCCAGTGACTGAAGGACTCTGATGGGACACAAGGACTTTCAGGAAACAGCTGGAAGATGAAGGAGGTGTGCAACTGTCATGACAATTTTTAATTTTGGGCCTGACCTGTCCAGGAAGCAAGAGGTATGTAAAATAAGAGCACTTTGATTCCACATGTGATCTCCTGGGATCTTCTTGATAGCTGTCTACATAAACCCATGCACATCTCAGGAAATCAGTTTGTCCTTCTCAAAACATGACCTAGACTACATTCACAGTACCCTTTCAGCTGCACATATCAAACAAAGTTCCCAAAAACAGTGGAATAAGGTAGCATTTCATAAGCAAGATGTCCACAGGACTTGCTCGAAATGATTTAGAAAATGGTCCTGAAAGGGTTATTTAGGGAGACGTGACAGACCTAAGCACACTGCAATTGTTTATATTTATATTAATATTGGCTTTGGACACAGCAACTATTTATCTGTGAGAGGGGGATGATGAAGAGATTTACGTGGATAAAGAACAATACAATGAAAATAAGAGATTTATACACTGTAACACTACTTAAGCTTAAGCCACAGAGACTGAATCATTAGTGGCATCTTTCCAGACTTAGAAAGCTTTAAACATGGATATTTTTTTCCCCACTTAGATATTACAAAAATATGTATTAAAAAAATAACTAGGACAGACTGTAAACAAACAAAGGATCATGGTTTCCAGCTTTGCAGGGACTGAAACACACCTGTTGATACTGAGGTATTTGCTTTCATCTAGGAAAACACACATAAGTCCATCGATGAATGTATGTGGAACTAACTGATAGCAGATACAGTATCCAGTTGAAAATTGTCAGAGAACTTGATTTTGAAGTCATTTAGGCACTGATTATGCATTTTGCATTATTCTATTTAATAAACTATCCCTGCTATTCCATAGGTAGATGTTCCATGGAGTGTGAAAGATATTGACCTTTCCCTTTGTTGCAAATCTGAAGTTTATCCAATACTCAAAATCCCTGTGGTAAGCTTGGACCACATTCTAAATAAACACAGCCTTTATTTGCTTAGGAGCTACGGGATCTCAGATGATTCAGAGGATTTGAAATGGGGAAAACTTGTGTTCAGAGACCGGTTCTACCTTATTTATACTTATATTATGTCTTTCAGCCATGCAATACTGAAACAGAGAACAAGCTGACACAGAGGACTATGATGTTCTATATCCACTGATGAGGATGTTTTTAATGAACCTCCAGCAATCTGAAACCACACTGACCATTGGTTGTCTGGGAACTCCCATCCATATATTCCATTATAGAAATTTTAGGAAAAAAGCAGTTTAAATGGATAACTCAAGTATGCTGCTGAATTTGTTTGTTTTCTTGAACCAGAGTAGTAATTGGAGTCTGGTCCCTACCAGAGGCTTGTTCATTATTGTTTTTCACTGTCTTAGGCTTAGGGGAGGAGTGTTAATGCTGACCATTTGTCCACTGCTGTTTTTTCATATTGCCTTGGGCTTGGGGGAGAGGACATGCATACAGAGAGGTCTGGGGGCCATTTTATTATTTGCCTTGTGGCAATAGCTGTGGCTGCACCATGTCAGTGAGCATTTTGCCTGTAAAACATTTTTTTATACATTTTGTTATGAGGATTATGTTATCAGTGAGCATTTTGCCTGTAAAACATTTTTATACACTTTTTTATGAGGATTTTTGCTGTTATTGTCCATTTTCTTATCTCATTGCTGTTTCCAGTAAAGTGTTATCTCAACAGTTAATCTCTGCCTTTTTTCTCTCATTTGATGGGGTGTGTGGAAGGGAGTGGCTGCGTGGGCCTTAATTTCCAGCTCTAATTTCTATTTGCTCAGTGTTTCTCAGCTAATATTCACATTGTTTTAGAGTGTTGCATTTGTATACAAAAACACACACTACCATGATATTTGGCAATCCGTCCATGTCACCAGCTACTCTGGTCTGTTCCACTCCCTGCTTTTCAGAAAGCAGATACAATCCAGGAAAATTCTGTTTATGTTTGCCAGAGCACTGAAAGTCTCACCAAACTGTATTTATCAAGGAGAATTTAGCACATGATTCAGTTGAGTAATTTAATCTTCACTAATAGGTCATAACTGCCTGCTAGTTTTTTCTTCATGCTATGGAATGAAAACACATGTTTAAGGCATCTATTGCGACTTTTTTGAGCAGATTTCCCCAACTATTGAACAGTCTCAAAGGTCATAGTGCTTTAATAAACCTATCTCAGAATTATCACCATTGATTTTCCTGTTTCATGAAACAAAATGTTAAGGCAAGTAATAATCAAAATATTTGTCCAGCAAGCCAGAAGCAGAGCCAGAAAGCAAGTCCAGGTTTTATTTTATCCAAGGACAACTGGTCTGTAATAATCCATGTAAAAAACACGTAGGCTAAACTGGTGATTACTGGAAACTCTGAGGAGGGAACTGGAGTTGTTTTAGCCTGGAGCAAAGGAGGCTTTATTGCTGTCATGGTTTGACCCGGAAACAGGATTTCTGGGATGCTGTGTGGATGGGGCCAATGAGTGCTCAGATTTGAATATTGCCATCTGGCCCAACCACTGGGCAATGGGATCCACCTCCGAGAACACAGGGTAAAAGCAGAGCTCTCCCCCTGGCAGTTTCTCTTTGGATTTCCGGCGGTGAAGGAGTTGAGTCTCTCCCCAGGCCCAGTTGCTGGCTGGGCTGGGGGAGGGGAAAAGCCATGCGGCCCGGCCCGGGAGAGGTAGGCCTGCCCCCCCCCCCCCCCCCCAAGGGTGGAAGGAAGAAGTTTGTGTGCCGTTACCTTGAAAGCAGTAAACATGTGCTGGCAGCAGGCAGCCCGGCTGAGGAGATGGTGGGGGGGGGGGGTGCAGCCAGGAGTCCAGCCGCTTGGAGGAGTTTTTAACCCTTTTTTGGACAATGAAAACTTCACAGAACATTAACCCTTCCTAAACGAGAGATAAGAGTGGAGGAGGACGAAGGAAATGATCGAGTGATGAAGATCTGGACCAGAGAGAGAGAGAGTGAGAGATGTTAGAAAGATGGAGAAGAGGGAGTGGCATTTTATGCTGGACTCTTTTGTGTAGCCATGGACAGAGCTATGTTTCCCTGGAATACAGAGACTGAGTCCAGGGGGAGAAATGTCCCCAGTCCAGAGCCAAAGAAGTTTCAGTGTGGGTACCCCTCGGCCCCAGGGGGTATATAAAATATGGGGGGGACAGATGTCCCAGAGGTGAGAGATTGAGCTTTTCTAGAACTGGACACAGCCTCCTTAAAAGGACAACCCTGGAAGCAGCCCTGATTCTGGTCCGGTGGTGAGAGCACCGGAACAAGGACGGAAAAGGCCACCACGACACATGGAAAGACTCCCTCTCCTCTTGAGGAACTGAAGTTGAGCATTCTAAAGGGTCGTGCTGGACCCAGAATTGATTTTGGATTGTATTGTATTGGGAATTTTGGGGGGGAGGAGGAGGAGGAGAGTGTTTTTGTGAGGTTTCATTTTCCTTGTGGTTTTTTTTTTTTTCCTTTTTCTTCCTTTTGTGTGTAGTTTAGTAATTGTTTTTGTAGTTTAGTTAATAAACTTTTCTTCTTTTTCAAGTGAGAGCCTGCTTTGTTTATTCCTGGTCAAAATCTCACAGCAGACACCAGAGAAGGTGTATTTTTCATGCGGGCATTTGGCCTTGTGCCAATGTCAAACCAGAACAATTGCTCTGTACAGTGACCAGGAAAGAGGTTGTAGTGAGGTGAGGGCTGGTCTCTTCTTCCAAGGAACAAATGGTAGGACAAGAGTTATTTGCCTTAGATTGTTAAAGTAATTGGCAATAAATTAAAACCCTTCAGAAAAGGTTTAGATTAGATAAGAGGAAAAATTTCTTTACTGAAAGAATTGTCAATAATTGGAATAGGCTGCCCAGGACAGGTGGAGTCACCAGGCCTGAAGGCGTTTAAAAAATGTAGATGCGTCTCTTGGGAACATTGTTAGAGATGAGTTGGCAGTGACAGCTTAATGGTGGGGTTTGATGGTCTTAAAGATGTTTTCCAACCTAAGTGATTCCATTGTTCCATGATTCTATGTTTTACATCCAATATCTTTACAATAAATCTGTTCTTTATGATCAGCCAGGAAATACCAGAACAATTTCAAATATTAACACATCATCTTGGTTTTAGGATTTTTTTCCTTAGGAACTTGATCAAAGTCTGGCAGAACTCAGCACAAATCTCATCTTGATTTCAAAGGGATTTTGATTCACCACCAGTTCTTTTTGATAGCTTTCAAGTTTTGCTTTGTGTGTGTCTTAATTCCAAATCTCTCATGTGCCATGGTGCACATTAGGGTGATCTCCACCTTTGGATAAACTGCTGCTTGTCATCATACCAGGGAAATGCTCTGGGGTAATATTGGGTGGGGATTAAGGAGAACTCTGATTTGCAGCCAACAACAATAAGGAATTTTTAATAGAACAAGTAAATTAATAAACACCAAAATAACAAGTTCATGAAGGAAAATGGTGTGTGGATGTATCTCACATGCTGCTTTTTCATCAACTATTTCTACTAGGTAAGTTTTAGTGCAATTTCCTTAAAGAGAAAGACATCTTGACATCAGAATGCTCCTGTCATTGTAAACCACCTTCTGCTATCTCTCCTGTATAAGAGAATAATAAACTCACCTGAAACATGGTCTCTTTATCCATCTTAATTATTGAGCAATGTTGCTTTTAGGAAAATGAAAACTTTCTGCTTCAGAATACTGGAGTTGTAACTATGCACACAGTGCTGAGCTAAGATGTGAACACTGTAACCTGCTCCTGTCTCTGTGGTGAGGCAGGTGGCTGTGGCTGGACACAGAACAAGCAGAAAATCTTCATGTTCTCAGCACAGGAGGTTGTGCTGGTTGTGACTTTGCCTTCTTCTTTCTCAAACTGGGATGGAATTCCCTGCTAAGTGTGCCATGTGGGACATAATTTTATCTACTGATAGAAAGATCCTGATGCAGGTCCTTGCAGCACCAGGGAGGGATCTTGTCCATCCCATCACTATTGTTTTGTTAGTTCTTCCTTTAAGTAACTCTATAAATATGCAATTATTTTCTCTAATAGACTAATTCTTTTTAACTGACAGCACCATGGCTGATGAAATGAAAAGCTGTGATGTGACACAATGGTTTTGGTGAAGCCATGATGCCTCAACTGCAATATAAGCCAGAAGAGAGGAACGTGGAAGAGTTTAAAGTAATTTTTATGAAGGGATTTAGGACTCAAATTTTGGAGGATCTTGATTGTCTGGAGACCAGACCGACACCCAATTTTGCCAGATTCCATATGAAGAACAGCAAAGGGAAGTGGGTCCAGATGACTGAAACTCTTTGAACTGGCATCAATATAGTACTCTTTGCTCAATTGCATTTTTACTCTGCAGCAGCAGAATAATCAGGAGTGTAAGTCAATTCATACCAGGGAGAGAGTACCTGGAAAGCACTTCCTGAAGGAGCTGTGAGAAAGATAAAGGTTATTGGTTTTAAACAACAAAACCCTGCAGAGCTGCTGCAAAGTTTGTTGAGCTTTGGGACTCTTGCTGTACTACAGAGACTTGGTGTTTGCACAAATGAAGCCCATATTTTTCAGGAGGGACTTCAGTGTTATTGAAAGCAACTATTTGCTGTGAAATCAATGGGCTTTGCATACTCAAAGACCTTTGAGTATCTGGGCCATAGTCCAATATGAGAAATAAAAGCTGCTGATGAGAAGAAATGGACTTTAGAACACCAATACTGAGTTAATGGAGGTATTTCAATTCTGTTTCCTAATTGTATGCAATCCCATAACTCACAGAGGAGACACAAAGTGAGAAATTTGGCTCCTGTTGCAATCCCATAGCTCACAGAGGAGACACAAGGTGAAAAATTTGGGCCCTGATGTTTTATGCTACACAGTTTTTATTAACTTTAGAACAAAATGCTGAAATGAAAAGAATTTGATTAGAAATGAGTAAAACTCAAGTGAGGATTAAAAAAAAAAAAAAAAAAAGCTGAAAGAACTTGATTTCTGAATTTATCCTAGGACTAACTACAGTATTAGGATAAGTGAGCAGTTTTCAAACTTTTCTACAAATGAATGGGCTGGAAACACCAGTTCTCCTTATAGCACACAGAATGAAGGCAACCCATGTCCTGTTAAACACATTGAGGTATATCTCCGGGTGCTTGAGCCATAATTGCATACACTGCTGCCATTCTTTAGCCTCCTTTAGGAAAATGATCATGTTAATTTGATCACAATGCCCTTTTTAGTCTTTGTACCTTTTTGAACTTGGATAGTATTGGAGGAAAAAGATCTTCAAAATACCTACTCAAATAAAGAAAATAACTTATTCAATTAAGTTTGTGACTAGAACTGTGAAGAAACTTAAAAAAAAAAAAACAAAAAAGAGACACCCATGATTCTTTTGAAGTAAACCTTGTGATAAAGATGACTTAGAAGGAGAGTTTGGGGTGTTGGTTTGTTTGTTTGTTTGCTCATTGGGGCATTTGTATTTTATTAGAAGTTCCAAGATCAGAATAATGCAATTGTTAGTATTAATATCTTCTGTGTAGGGAAAAGATTAAAATTCACATCAAACATTTTTTTTAATAAGGAAAATGTGTCTTGATTTTTTAAATATTTAATTTGATATATCAGATGATTTTATGTTTATGGTCTCCTAAACAGCTCACCAACAAAACAAAGATAAGTTTGCTTGTATTTTTCTGAGAACTGTTGTTAAGTTATGTTACTGCTTCTCGCAACCCTGGAAATACCCAAAACTTCTTATCAGATTATAACTGATCTATGCCCATTGTCTGGAGGTTCTATGCTCGAGGTTCTGAAGCAGGAAGGAACCCATTGAATTGCAAAGGAAAATTTTGTTACAAGCCCACTTGCAAGGCACCTGGTACTTTATATAAAATCTAAGTTCCAGTGTAATAGTATTGGTAGGACAAGAGGTAATGGGTGTGTCCAGAATAGATATAAGGAAGACTTTTTTTTTCTTGATCAGGGTTGTAAAATTATGGAACATGTTGCCCAGAGAGGCTGTAGATACCCCATGCCCAGATATATTTAAGGTCAGGTTGGATGAGACTATGAGCAACCTGATATAGTTGAAGATGCCCCCGCTCATTACAAGAAGATTTAATTAGATGAACTTAAAGGTCCTGTCCAACCCAAAATATTCTCTGTTCCTATGTTGAATGCTGACTCTCTTTTCCCACAGGAATCTGATTTATAAGACAAAGAGGATCTCAGATAACTACATCTAAATAGCTGATCAAGGTCTTGTGTTAAACTTGCAAAAGGGAGAGGCCTGGACCTGTTCTACTCTTTGTGCATCAAAATATTATGAACACTGATTATATAGATGAAATTGAGCTCAATTCTGAGCTGCAGTAACAAAATATAAAATTGAAAGTGCTCTTTTTAAAAATTGAAATAATATTAAAAATCAACTTTTATTTATCTGCAGCAAAATTAATTTATTTATTTATTGTACTGGACTGGGCATGTCAGCATGGATTCTTCAACACATTTATTCTCAAAAGTATAAATAATATTTGAAAATATAAATTAAGGGAAGAAAAATAAAGGTCTTATCTCTCCACTCCAATTTTCTATGACGTTCATTATAAAACATAATATACAGTATTCATCAACCTCTTTCCTGCAACACTTACAAGCACGATTTTTGAAAAATCACAACCATCTGTTGAAACTCCATGCCAATCACAGTTATCCTTTAAATATATTTACCACAAGGAATATTTTGAGAAAATATGTCTGACAGTGACTAATTGGCTTTTATGCAACATCTAGGTATTAGAGGAGTTTAAATTGAAGGTATTATCTGGGTTTACTGGCCTTGTCATTTTTATCCCATTTAAGACTAAATTTTATTTATGAAGTAGAATTTATACAATGAGGAATAAATTTGGTGCCTATCAGCTCCTCACAGCCGTTTTATTCAATTAACATTTTGGTTTAAAGTTTGCTTGTGTATGTGAATTGGTCATTTTTTGTCTGCACTGTGCAATGTCCTGCAAAGTGGAGGCTTGGGAGATGAAAGGCAGAACTGCTGAGCAAATTTAAATTAGCAACATGAGCCACTGGTAACTCAACTTTTAGAGTACTTGGTATTTTTGTAAGGCTGGTTAGCTATAATGGATAACATGAAGCATGAACACAGAGTTTTTCTATAATGAAAGGATAGTCTAGGCTAACAAACATCTTAATTTTATTTTATTTTATTTTTTAAATTTATTATTTAAATATTTCAAATGTAAAACATTAGTAGAATAACTCTTTATATCTGTAGTTTCACATACTCTTCTCATTTTTGAAATAACACAGACACTTGCTCACACATTGCTTTAGCTTTGACAGAACCACTCTGCATCTCCTACTAAATCCCTGTAACTTCTTCCCTCACATATTTGGGACTGCTGGGATTTATTCTTACAGTTTAAGATATGATTCTACAAGGGATTACCTCTGGATGTGAGGAGTCTTCACATGAATATCCCTTATCTCAAGGTTTTAAAGTGTCTGAGATGGTTATTTAAATAAACACACGTATAGCAGCTCATACTCTAGAAAAGGGATAAGAAAGAAAGAAAGCTTATTCATCTGGGCTTAGTAAAGACTTTTCATCTTTTCTAGGGACAGATCCAGGTATTTCTGGTTACAGATAGGCAGAAAATTACTTCAAATTATAAACACTGCAAGCTTTTTCTTCCAAATCAGGTGAAAAGACGCATCTTTTAAATTTTTTAATTGAGCAAAAATGTGAAAATGGGTGCAAAGTCCATAATAAAAATAATACTCAAGGGGGTTACAGGTTCAAGTGCAACAGACAAGAAATTTAAGCTCTCTGCTGCCTACCACAATGCCAAAATAACAGAAAGTTAGAGTATATAAATGAAGTTGATTATTTTAGATGAGGGACTGCTTTGGAAAAAATTCAGGTGCCAACTTTCAAATCACTGCTCAGCACTAGGCAGAGTAAGGAAACCTATTGGAGGCTCTTACAACCCAATGAAGTGGGGTTGTAATGAAGCTACTCCAGTGCAGCTTTCTTTCTTATTCAATTTCACCTACATGTAAGAAACCATTTATTGATGAAGTGTCCTGTTCATTCTAAAAAATAAGCAATTTGAAAATGAAAACACACAAATGAGTCCCTGGAAAACAAAGCTCAGCCTTGGCCAAGAAGTATTATAAAGTGCAGAGGATACTCCTTTGAGATGTTAATGATTCCGCTGGTTGGCATGCCTGATTCAGGTTGTGACCAGCTCAATTACAACAATATCAAAGCAATCTCCATATAATTTTTTTTAGCTGAAATCTTCATTTTGTCATCATGTCTTTCTGATCACATAAAAGCACACTCATCATCCCTGATGCTTTGCTCTTTCAAAGTTGTTATAAATGTAGAGAATTCTGGTATGTTCTGTTGTGATCTACCAATGCACTGCATTAGGGTAAAGAACAGTTCTGTTTATCTATGTACATGTGCATATGCAATTTTCTTCTTGTCTTCTATTCTCAGTGACAGAATGAGCTTCAAGGATGCAATTTTGTCTTTGTGTCTCTTATTACAGATTTCCTTAATTTTCTTAATAGTTACTCATTCAAGTTCTTAAGCTTGCCCACACAGCCACTTTCAGTAAAATTATTCTGAATTAAAGGTTTATTTGAAATGGACTGTTTAAGCATATGAAATTACTATGAGGTTCTTCCTCATAGTATATGAATGGAATAAAAGCAGATTTAACTGAATTTCCCTCCTTCACTTCCAAAGCAAATAGAACCCAAATATATCAAATTAGGTGTATTTTCATGGGGAATTTAAACTAGGATAACTCCTGAGAAGACAGTTCTGTGTCGTCACCAATTTGTGTTGGTCTCTGGGCTCATAGGTTTCAAAGAAAGGAAAAAAGGCATAGATGGGACAGCAGCATTTGAGGAAAGAAAAAAAAAAGATTGAAGAATTCTGACCAGATACCTACACACTCCATAAACATGTAATATATTTCTGAGTAAGAGTAAAATTGGTTGTCCAGAATGCAATTTCTTACATGTGCCTAGTAGCAGCGGTTTATCAGTACACATGACTTATGTCATTTCATCTAAGAAACGAAACTTTCATGAAAGTGGGAAAAGTTACAGCGGTGAAAATCTAACAGGAGAATTTCCAAACTTCTGAGAAGCAACCTGGCAACCTGTTCTGCCAATCAGCACCAGTGTTAACTACATCTTAATATCCCCATGTAGTCAAAGTGCCTGGGCAATTGGACTAGAAGTGAAAATGGCCTGGAACAGCCAGGGATTTTAAAACAACTTCTAGCAATTGTACACATTTAGGACATTGCAGACTAGATAAAAAGTTTTAAAATAATTTCTAAACCATCCATTAAACAAACTCTCAAAGCAGTAAAACATTCACAGTATTTTGAAGACTCTTAAGATGAACTCTCATGAATTCTCATGTGCTCCTTCATGACCCTACAACATCCATCACTCCAATATAATGTAAAAAACATCTTAGAACTTAGAACATCTTAGAACATCAAAACTATGACCAATTCCTCATGGCCTGTAAACTGGGAGCTTTATTTTGAGATAAATTGGACACAGAGAGGGTGAATGTGGGAGGAGGCTTGTGTTAAATTCTTATCCACAGGTCAATGATCTCTTGGGATGCTTCAAAACACTACGTCTGTGTGATCAAGAAGACAGAAAACAAACATGCTGTGATCTGTTCACATGCTTGAAATGGGCATAGGAAGGAGAAAGATCTTGGGAATTCAAGGAAAGAAGGGAAAAGGCTGTATGAACCTGGCCAGTATCAAGTCTTCATTATATTCTGATAATAACATTTTTCTGTGCTTTAGTTAAATTACACACTGCTCAGTGTTTCATTTCTCACATGTGTGTGGTTAGAAGCATGTCAGCAGACATGTCTATAATGTCATGTCTGTAAAAATTGATTTTTTTTCCAGGGAGGTGGGAGATTTGTGGGTTCAAATCCCCTCTTTGAAACAGCTGACAAACTAACTGCTGTATTGAACAGAAGGTACATGGAAACTTGCCTTGGAAGATGAGATATGTAAGGTTCACAAAATCTGACAAGAGATTGCTTTAAAAGAAAAAAAGATTAGCATAAAAAATTGAATTCTCCATCATAAATATTTATGGTTTTCATATATTAATACATATTGAAACAGTTCCTTTAGCTTAGATTTCTTTTCTTAAACTTACTTTTTTTTTCCGCATTCTGATAATTACATAAAAATATCATTGTTTACATGAAGATTATTAGTGAGTATTTTTATCTTGGTATTGCATGCAAAGGTAAGATTTATTAGAAGATATTTTGTCCTGATCATTTAGGATGAACCCAGAGTCTCAGACCAGCTTTTTGAGTTTTGTTCAAATAACTATGGATTATTAATCACCATCAAACTGTTGATTTTAGGAGCTGTACACCATATGTGAATAAAGTTAGACTCTTTAGCAGTTTGAACTGCCTACATGATATTTCAAATGATACATCATTTTATATGAAGTGGTTTTTTTCCCTGCATTAGAATTTTGAGACCTACAGTAAGTAATTGAGTACTACTTCCTTCCTCAGTGAACAAGGAATTTTTTCTGACAAAAAACCAGGACCAGACACAAAGGAAATACTAGCTTTGCATTCTCTTTGTCACATTTGTGTGTCTACTTTGGGACAATATTTCCCTTTACCGATTTAGCTGATTTATAAGATTCTATTCAGATTGAGTAAAATGGAATTTTCTTGCTGGTCTGGCAAATATCTTTAGTTTTGAGATTTCTTATAGGCTGTAATGACACAGGATATGTATTAGGCAAATGTAGAACCACACAGAACACAATTTAATAATTTACTTATTTTATGTATTTATCTTTCATGTGAACCACAGTATTTGAAACTGGATGTGGTTTGAGGGCTGCTGTGGAAGACGGCAATCCTAACCATGAAAGCAGCCTGAAGAGGCTGTTCTTTGGTGACTTAGTCTGCTTTTGGGGCTTTACGTTTTTCCATTTTTATCAGCAGATTTTCATGATTATTCTAATGGTTCTGAAACAATTTGCCAAATTATCTTAATCATTTGATGATAAAGTAGTTGAATAATTTCTCTTCTTCCACTTGTGGCATTTTTTTCCTCCAACTGTTACTAACAGAATGTAAGTCTGAATATACAAACATTGTGCATTTTTTTTAAGTTCTATTTCAATGTCAGATATTGTATGAAATATGGTCTGTGAGGTAACCATTTGCAGAAAACAAGGTTCTTCTTTTTATTATGGGTTCATTAAATATGCTTGCCTGATTCTTGCACAGCTCCATTTTCTTTTCAATATCATGTCTTTCCCATAACAAAGATTTGTGGAACTGAACTTCATCTAGCACTGATCGTGATGCTGCTAATCTCAGGAGAGAATCAGCTGCCTTTCCCAATCACAAATGACGAGTATAGAATATGGATAAAGATATTTAAAAGATATTGTCAACTGCAATATCCATTATAAATTATAAAGTTATACTTAGCTGACATTGTAGCCCTTGGCACACATGTAGGAGGACATTGGTGAAAAAGTATTGTGAAAATTACCAAAAGAGTATTTAGAACATTATTTGAAAGTAGAATCACAAAACAAAACTCAAACACAAAAAAGAAGCCTTCAGAGGGTAGAAGCAAAGACATGAGCCTGTGAGGAATACACAGGGGCTCATCATGACCCAGCAATGTGAACTCACAGCCCAGAAAACCAATTGTACCCTGTTCTGCTTCAAAGGTACAACGGACAGCAGCTTGAGGAGATTCTTCTGTGCTCTGGTGATTGCCCACCTGGATTATTGCATTCAGTTTGGGGGTCTCCAGTATAAGAATGTCATGGCCCTGTTCAAGTGAATCCAGAGGAGGACCATTAAGATGATCACAGAGAAGGCTGGAGCACCTTTTCTGTCAAAACTGGTTGGGGAGATTTGGGGCTGCTCAACCTGGAGAAGAGAAGGGTCTGGGAAGGCATTTTAGCATCATCCAGAACTTAAAGATGGCTCATACAAGAAAGCGAGAGACTTTTGGACAAGGGCAAGGAGTGACAGGATGAGGGAAAGTGGCTTTAAACTGAAAGAGGGAAGGTTTATAGCAGATATTAGGGAGAAATTCTTTATGGGGAAGGTGGTGAGACGCTGGAACAGGCTGCCCAGAGAAAATGCCCGAACTCTCGGAATGTTCCAGGCCAGATTGTTTGGGCTTGAGCCCTTGTGGGGCTTGGAACAACCTCTTCTACTGGAAGGTGTCACTGCCAGGCAATGCAGAGGCAGTATGAAAACACATACAAAAACCACATACAGTATGACATTTCTTAAAATGGCAGCTCCTTGTGATATAGAATCTGTAACAAAATGGCAGCACCAAGTGGTCAGTGGGAAAGTATTTCCTGTTGTGACAGCCCTCTGAATTAACCAGCTCAGGTGGCAATGGGGCCACTTCTGCCGGTCGATTACAGGATAGTCTGTGACCATGTGAGGTGTTTTAAAAAATTTCAGATCATCAAAATTCCTTTGGGTGCTGGTCACAGAAGGTCCAGACAGGTCCAGTGACCCACCCAGGACACAGACAAAGCCCCTCAGCCAAGCTGGGGGTGCCAGGAGAAACAGATTCCTGAAAGGGCTACAGGCAACAGGGGAAGAGGGAGCCAAGGAGGGAACAGCAGCAGAGGGACCCCAAAAGGGGCCTAAGGATGAGGGCAGAAGGGGCCCTGGAGCAGGGATCTTTCCCTCACAGGCCTGGAGAGACCCCACTGGAGCAGAGACACCCTTGCAGCCCAGGGAAGAGGAGTCAGGAGCAAAGGAAAGAAGAGAGGACTGTGGAAGAGTCGTGGTGGGCAGAATGTTTTAGTCTCTGTCTTTATTTCTCTATATACCTGAATATATACCTGAATCTATTTTAGCTGGCAATAAATAAACTACTATTCCCCAAGTCAGATTTTTTTTTTGCCTTGGTGGTAACTGGTGAGTGATTTCCCTTTCTTTACCTCAGTAAAGAGCTTTTCCACCTTTTTTTATCGTGAGAAGGGGGAGGGAAAGTGTCCAGGGAAGAAGACCAAAGTTAACCTACCAGGGAGAGTTAGTTACCAGCAGACCCTTGATGTGGGTCACCCTATGGAGAGGCTAAAACACATCACTGAAATCTCCAACTGCTGAAGCAGGAGGGGACACCACTTAAGTCACTTCACTGCTGCACCACCATTTTTAAATTAGTACACACTTGTAGGGTATCTGCACCCACAGGCAGCACTGTGACAGCATGGATTAAGGAAATACTGATTTAATGTCTTCTAGTCATGTTCTTTTCCCTTCTGTGGCTCAATGCACCCATGGGTTGTTTCCTTTGTGAAAACACTTGCATAAGTGTGATCTCTGTGGGCATGAAACCCTCAGGTGACCCATAAAATAAGTACAGTAGAAAAATGTACAGCTTTCTCTGAACTGCTTCTCTGAGAGATCAAACAAGCCCCAGCACTGGTGTGAAGTAGGAGATGAAAATCAAAGTTACTCAGGGCCTGAAGAGAAAGGCAATGAGAGCATCCTGTGGCAGAGAGAGACCAAGGTGTGACATCACTTTCACTGTGATACAAAACTGCAACTTAACTGTTCACAGACAAAACACCCAAGCTAGTAAATAAAGCAGAATAAGGTACATGCTCTGGCACTGAAGTCATTTAGCACAGCAGCTTTGTTGTGAGTGAAATGACAAACACTCAAGAGAGAAGTAGCACATTTATTGATATAAAAGAGTGATTTTACAAAGTTGATGGTAAATGTGACAGTGATGTAACAGGATTCAATGGCAAGGCATTTTTGAGTGTTTACTGCACTGAGGATGAGGTCAAAGACAGCATTTCATTGACTCATGCATTCTGAATTCCTTCTCAGTGGGGAGTTTAGGTGTGGGTGGAGTCATCCCAGACTTGGTCAGTGGATTATGCCTAAAGGATCAGTGCAATCAGTCCTTTAGAGCACTTATATTTCAAGTTTTCCAATTCACTGAATATTTGACACAATGAAGACTCTCTTAGCCTCAGGGAGTAACCTTGAGAGGTGTCACTGTTCAAAGGGAGATCCTGGCATGCAGCTCTTGCCACACTATTTATGTCTGCTATTTATGGAGTAAGGTAATTGATCCAGTTATAGCTGCATCCGAATGTGGATGTTAGATTCCTCCAAACCTGGCTTGAGTCAAAGCCTGACCAGCACTACTGGCTAAGCGGATGCATTGCTTAAATCAGCCCTTCTTGGCTATTATGTCATTATCTGCTTCCCCTGAATCCAATTTGAGTGACCAGACAAATAGATTACATCTGTCACTGGGGATTATCACCTGAGCAGGGTTACAGGAAACAGAGTTCAGGTTGAGGCAGCTTTCTTGTCCACAACATTAACCAGTCCTTTTACTCAAAATAGTGAGGTCCTAAGTGCCTCATTACAGCAGTCCCTGATCTTATCTAACTCCTGACTGCCCTCAGGCATTACTCAATAAAGTGAAAATTGACCCAAGCCGTTGGCCTGGCCATTTTTAATTTATTGGTATGGACAGAGTCACATCTGCTCACTGCAATGATTTTTTAGTGTCTCTTTCAGGACAAGCTCTCTGATTAACAGTCACAGAGGGTAGAATTCAGCTTCAGATCAAAATACCTATCACACAAGCACATAAACATGGGCTAATTGCCTAAATACTATTATGTAAAGCTGTGTGAAATGTCATATATGTTTAAGAGCTAAGGAGATAGGGAAATCTCTCACTGGATCTGTGCCATTCTGCAGTGACATATGAGCTGAGGGAAAATAAACCAGAGAAAATCAGAACTGTTTAAGGTGCAAGACAAGCAGTAAATTTCCATTACAGTTAGTTAAGTGAATACGTTTTCACCAGAACTGGATTTTAGTTTTCTATGCAAAGAGCTCTGTCACCACCTGAGTTGTTTAAAGCTGCCAGAAACCTTCACAGTGAGCTGGCAAATACAATACAGAATGTAGGCCCTTCTGAAAAGTGGCAGCCACACATGATACTCTAAAGCATCTGAAATTACTGTAGATGGCTCAGGGTGAAAAACTGAATCAGGACAAAAAAAAAAAATCTCTAAAATGTATTGTAGCAAGTGCCAGTATTAAGAGTTTTTATGGTAAACTGGAGCAGTATGCCATCAATTATTTAAAATAAATTTGATCAGAATTTCCTTCTGGCACTAAATTTGAGTGAAACAGAATGCCTCTGCTTTTCCTGTAAAACTCTATTAGCCTCCAGATCAGAGCAGCCACATACAAAATGCCTGTTGGGAATGATATCAAACTTGCACAAAGGCCTAAAATGAGGCTGTCCTGAGGCTGTCCCAGATTAAAATCAGGCCAAAGTTAATCACAATTTCACTGTAGGTAGAATGAAGCTTCAGAATCTATTTATGTTCTTTCAAGTTATTTAATTGAGTAGAAAAGACGTAGTGAAGAGATTTATAATATAGACAATAAATGGCTTCTGCACCTGGAAGAGATAGTTTTGCTCATCCTATCTTGATGAATGCCATTGGTGCCACAAATGGTTTAGGAACAGAATTTTTTTGACTGCTAAGAAGATGGAAAAAGAAGAATTTTAGAAAATTATCCTGGTCAACCACCTTCAACTCCAAGAACATTAATAAAATTGGAAATCAGACCTAAGGACATATTTTCAGTAATTAGGTTTCCTCATGCTCTGAACTTCTCTCCCAATCTCTTCTTTTTTTCTGACAGCAACATGGATTATTTTCCACTTCAGTCATCACCCTAAAAAAAAACCCCATGATACTGAAAATCTGCTGCTTTTTCTTGCCGCAAAAACCCCTCCTGCTTAGATATAAAGCCTATTTAATCTTTGTCCAGAGCAGTAACACAAAGGTTTTCTCCCCTAGAGCAGAGGTTGGTTGCAAGCCATTTTGTTTAATAGATGCCTATCAGGAAAGGCTGTGATTCCTCATGTGTGAATGAAGCCATTAAACCCCAAACCTTATTACACAAATAATGTCCATTTTGATATTTCAAAGTACTTTTAGCAAGGTGCTCACAAGAGTGTTGTAAATGATCCGTAAACAGTAGAACACTACAGGGACAAATTGTAGATTGGGTAATTTGTTTTCACAAAAGTTTACTGCCAAAGGCGAAACCACTCACCTCTGAGGGTCACTTGAGGGCCCAATCCTACAAAAGTTCCTCCCCTGTGTCTTCCTTGCTTATGCTGTGACACTGTGTAAATCAGGAAGATTAATCCTGTGAATAAAGTATTCTTAGGTGAGTAAGGGGTTTGAGATATTGTGGTTTGTAATCATACAAAACAGGTATTCCTTTAAATTCTTGTAGGTAATTCTCTCACATTTCTAGGTAGTCTGTTTTATTATTTCTGGCAGATACACCATCACCATAAGCATGAGAAACTGACTAAAAAGAGGAACTAAGATTAAAAAAAAGGAGCTAAGATTTGAAAAAGGGAATTAAGCAAGAATTTAATGTGCTACGTTGTAAATGAAAAGAAAATATAATCTCTTCTAGAAAGTGTAGATTTCTTCAGTGTTCACTTCCAGTAAAGTGGAAATATTCGGTAAAATACCTATTTTCACTCAAGTGTATCATGTGCTGTACTTTCAATTGATCCCAAACACATTTCAAAAGTCTGAGTTTTAGTGGTGCTTTTTTAATATTATTTTTCTTTACTATATATCAAAATGGGTTTTAATCCTGCATGTCACCATTACCGATTTCTAAACTATGAAGATAGTATTCAATAGCACAGGATGATAACTTTTCAAATCCCACTACCTGGTACCAGCTGAGGTGACAGAACTGGTGATGGAGACTTCAAAAGGACTGTGGTTTCATGACATTTGTTAGATTATTTTGAAGGTGTGTAAGGGGCTGATTCTGAAGAAAATCAGCAGAAACCCATTCACATTAATCTATGCCACTGGTCATTTTTCTGTTCTTGAAGCTTATTTCAGATTCCCTGTGGTGGATTTGACCTTGTCTGGCTTCTGGATGCTCACCTGGACACCTTCTCCCTCCTCCTCAACAGGACAGGAGAAGAAAAGATGTAAAGGCAGGATTTTTTGCTCACATCTTTTTTCACTCCTCTCCCACAGCTGCTACAATGCTTTCAGTTCCTTTGATTTTTTTTTATTTTTTATTTTTTCTTAGAGATATCACCAGCTTTGTTGAAGAAGCCTTTGGCCAGTGGTGGGGCCGTTATTTAGGAGTCAGCTGGAACCACAGTCAGCTGTGAGCCCCTGATCTCTTCTGACAAAAACTTCCCTCACCCCCTAAACCTTCCCTAAACCTTTCCATATATAAAAAATTACACACTCATATCTGTTACTCTACTATCAACCTCTACAACAATGTAACCTGCATTGTGGGAATGATTACTCAGCATCAGAGCATTTACATTCTGCTCTTGTATCCGCTCAAAATACTCATCATGTGCCTTCATACTACGTTTATTTCCAGGTGCACCTGTGGCACAGTTGGAAACTGGATATAAGGATAATGAAAGCAGCTGTAGTCATGGAGCTGGTCTCCAATGATTCTCAGACTGCCTCGTTGTGCATTTCTCATTAGGAGTGTGAATAATATAAACAGTGTGGGGTTTTTTTTTGAGACACCTTAGGCATCATTATCTCACCCTTAAGCTTTGCATGCTAAGAATGATATCAAACCCAAATTCAATAGAGAAAATTTCCCTCAGGAATCCAACCAATATTCAGTGTATATTCTCTGCTCTTACTCACAGGTTCTTCTTTAGGATTTGATTTATATTCCTTTTTGCTGAGTAGAAGTCAGAAAATTCATTACAGAAACAAATGTGGAAGCTCAAAATAATTGGGAAACTGAGCCATGTGTGTAAGTTGGTCCACAACTTGCAGTAGCAGTGCCCTCTGCAGTCAGTTGCCCTCATTCTTTAGTGAAAGCTGACTGGATTCCAAACACAAATAAAATTATGCAAATAAGTCCAAAAACTAGAAATTCGTCTAATGACAGTTGCAGGTTTTTGACAGATTTTTGGAACACCTGAAGTTCTAATATTTGGATGTCTGTGGAGCTAACTCTGAAGCTAGACCAATTTTGAGATGCCGGTCGAACCACATAATATCCAGATATGCTTTTCAGCCACAGTTATTCCATGTATCTATGATACTCTGTACTTCTTATCCCTGATAAACTGTTAAAAATTACTTTTTAACTAAAACAATAGCTGTGGAACACAAATAAAGTTATCTGCCAGTATAGGGGACAGCTAATTCATCTGCTGCTGAACACTATTTTCAGATGTAATCACAATGTTTCCTGCCTAGAATTATTGGCATCAAGCTTGTAAATGTATTCCCTAAGGGAGGAAAAACACTGTAAATAACTTGCCTTTAAAGAGGAGGTTTATTGGATTTTTACACCAGACAACACGAGCTCTGGTTAAATGCTGAGTGATATTTATATTCTTGTACATCCAGACATACCTCAGCTGCTTTTTTGGGGGTGCTTATTATTATTATTTTATTTTTATTTCAGCATTAATGAACATAGCAATCATTTGTATTCACTTCCAGAGTCTTTCTAGTACTCAAAATGTAGACACATTAAAGGAGGGTGAACATGGCAGCTGAAAGAATAGTGTTTTCCAATTTCTCTTACTACCTCATGAATTAAGGAGAAAAAAGAGGTGGAGGGGGAAGAAAGAGAGATGAAAACAGAAGTGAAATTATTCTGCTGGTATTCATGTTAAATAAGACTGAATTGCCTAAAGGGTATATGAACAAGGGTTTTCAACATGCTCAGCTGAGCTGTGAGTGGTTATCAGTTTATTAGGCAGTGCAATTTACACAACCCTCAGGGAATATCGGGTATGGATCAGTACAAGAGCCATGGGTGCACAAATTTAGCTTAAATCTGCCACAGTGTGTGTCACAAGGTGCTTAAGTGTTTGGGCTAAGAGTTTGACAGACATGATATGCTGCTTTAGATTCCTGCATCAGTCCATCTCAGAGCTGCCTGCTTTATATAATTTCTCAGCAACTCTTTCAGCCTGTTTATGCCATGGGCACAGACACTATAATGCAAGTAGGCCTGATGGAAATTGTGCTGGCCTCATTTTCTAAAGGCAGCTGCATATATGTGGTAAAACCTTTAAAAGTTATTTAGCCCTGTTCCAAAGGTGAAAATTTCCCACTGGAGAAGTCAGAACAAAATGTGTGACTTGTTTGAGGGAGCCTGACCTCAGATTTTCTCATGGCCATTCTGTTTGCTTGTAGGTAGTTATGTAGAGTAATTTCTCCCAGTTCACAAGTCAAGTGTCATGTCTTCTTCCACCACACAGCAGAGAAAATAAGTTAGAGAAAAGTCCTCTTTATCTTTATGAGATGACAAGAGAGCTGCTGTTTGGTGACATGCTCAGCCCTATCAGGCTGGGTTAGACAAATTGTTGGAACATTTGTAATACTGAGCTCTTCAGGTGACATCCCTTACAGCAGGATTCATCTGACTAAATGCGGGTGCTGATGTGCATTTCAGCGAGTCACTTTCAATTCCCTTTACTGCCAGGAAGATTACTGGAGAAGATCTAGTAATAGAGACAACAGAATTTAGAGTGTGATTCATCTTATCCTAAACAGATACCTACGTTTGTTCAGAGGAGTTGCATCCTAAACTCCATTAACTGGATTGATCAGATCTCTGTTGATGATAATGGAAGCACAAATAACCAGTTAAAATGGTAGATGCCTGCGCTGAAAGTCAAGTGAGACTGATGAGTCCTAACCCTTGTTTCTGAAACCTGCTTAAACTGAAGTATACATTGTAATCTCAGCTGCTCCATCCTATTAAAACTGAGTTTCTCCCCTGGCAGTTCTCTGTTTTAATGGCCATGGAAATCCATACAGTCTGTTGCAGCAAAGAAATTCCCATGCCTTCAGATTTTAGCACAAAATTAGTGTGGAGCTCTTTGTAGCAGAAGCTTGAAATTTAACCATCTAGTACTACCCATTTTGGAGGTATAAGATCTCTTTTTTTCGAGTTGATCCAAAATGTCATGTGTGTAAAGAAAATAGAGGGTTTCCTTCTCCTTCAACAATGATTAGACCTTCCTAAAACAAGGATGGCCAGTACTTACTTGAGTCAGAGCAAAGGTACATTTTCCCCAATATCCAGTTTCCTGAAAATTTACTATGTGAAGAGTTAAATATAGTAACTGGGTAGGCATAAATATCATAATTCCATAAATTCTCTTCCAGACTTCAGAAGAAACTCTGGCACATATCAAAACTTTTCTTGCTTAATTTTAAAAATTGCTGTATGTCTTTCCTTGCTTTGTCCATGTTAAAACTCTTTTAATCAATACAACTTGTGAGCAGAATCATAATGTATAATTCTTAGTGGATTAAAGGTTTTATAATAGCTTTTTTTGGTATCAGTTTATTAACATGCTTACAGATTACTGGTGTACACTTCATCTCATCTGATGAGAGAGATGCATCTCATCTGATTAAAGACATGACATGGTCTCAGGATAAATTGCTTTACATATTCATATGCTGAAACTGAGAATCTACTTTCTTTTTAAACAAGGGATTATTTAGTCTCTAAATAACTCCCTGGTCTTGAATACTATACATGAAGCAAAGGTCGGTAGTAATTTATGATTAATTTTGTGTTGTTCTTAACCTGAGTTCCATTTATACAATGAAATTAATGCTGTAGTAATTAAACTTTTACCTTCACTGAAACAAGAAGAAAGTGCTAAGATCATGATACAGCACTACATATCCATGAAAACAGTGCTGTAGCCTGGAATCCAATCATTGCAGATTACATTTGTATCCAGGTAATGTCCCATCACTCTGACAGCAAATTGCAAAGAGACCTTATAGAAGTGAAATGCACATCTCTCTTAATTACTTGCATGTAAGTAGAAAAACATTCCCTAATTTCTAAAACCAGAGTGTCAATTAGGAAAAAAAAAAATTTTTTTCCCAATATTGACTTGTTTTAAATGCTTCAGTTATTTAGTTTGACAAATTGTATCTCCCTGTGCAGCCTTTTTCCTCTACTGATATTTATTGGGTTATGTGTTTTTGTTTCTTCTGCCTATTAGTCATTTACAATTCTATCCATAGCTGTAGTAAAATGCAATATTTGGACAATTATATTAAAGGCCCAGTTAAAGGCTTTGGCATGTTTTTAGTCTAATTTCAAGATGTGGTGTCCAGGCCTATTTTGGTGTCTCATTCCTCTGTATCATCACCAGGATATGCGTGCATGTCTTCTGTGTTTCCTTTTCCATGAATGGGCCACAGATGCCAGCAGAAATGGTTTGCATGTCTGGTGCTCTGCTATTTCTGCTCGTCTGCATCCGAGATCAGCAGATGGCGATTGGGTAATTCTGCAGCGTTGAAAGTCGTAAACAAGTTGGTATAAATATCCCTGTCTCAGATATTGTGCTGAGGTTGCCCATTTGAACTTCTGCCTCACTGGAGCTTTGCTTAGGGTTGGGAGCATATGCCGCATACATTTGGTTGGGTATTGTCTCCATCCTAATCAATATACAAATGCACATCTGTTGAATTGGTCTTCTAAATTTTACTCATCTTTACACCCAAACTGACTTCCATCTTGGGAAGTGCACACCAGGTTGGCAGTAAACCCTACCTTTACCCTTCCTTCTTTACTCTGATGAGCAAACTAATGGGAAATATCATTATCCCCTAACACCTGGGATGAATTACTAGGATAGGTCCAATTTCCAGATTGTGGATTCTGAGACTTTGCAGCATTAGGAAAACCTTTTTGCACTATTTGCCTGAAGGATGTGCTCTGCTTTCAGCTACAAGACGCAAACATATGAACCCAGCTTTTTAGAACCAGCCACACAAACCACAACAACAGCAAAAAGAAAAAAAATAGGTTCTGACTGAGATTACTTCACAAGTCTTGAAAATTCCATCAAAGAATTTGCCTATCTCAGTGTATCAATTAGAAAGGTCATGAGCCTCCTGCTGAACAGAAATGACATCTCAGACACTGAAGAATTCATCCTCTCTCATTGAACAACAGGGAAAAAACTGAAAAACCTGCAATAAAATCCAATACCTCCTTGTCAAGACCAGTGTCTTCTGTAGCTTGGAGAGCACAGTCAGTGAACCAGTTTTCAACAGCTTCTAGAAGGTTTCTCTCCCCTGTCCACCAAATGTCCCAGGCTCACTCTTCATTCCCACTACATCCTCTCATTCCCTCCCTCCCTGCTACTGCCACTGGGAATGTTTGTGGTCTGTTTTATTAACAGTCCTTTTACCCTATAACACACATGGTTAGCCCAGGTTAGCTCTCAGGTACATTTCACTGGCAGCCTAGTAACTGTTTATAGTAGCAGAACCAGGGGGAACACCAAGAAGAGAAAGAGAGAAAGGAGGAAAAAATCATACCTCAATTTTGTTACCAGAATAATTTTATGAAAAAAAACAAAAAAAAAAAAAAAAAACCAACCAAAACAAAACAACAAAAAACCCCAGAAAACAACAACAAAAAGAAACAAACCCAAACTAAACCAAAACACAAAGCCAACCAAAACAAAAATAAAACCAACCAAACCAAAACAAACACCCCTTCCCACACAACAAACAAACAAACACAGCAAACCCTCAACAAACAAAACAAACAAACAATCAAACCCCAGGTTTGGTTTGAATAAATTCTTTCAGTTCTAACAAAAATCATAGTAAAGCCCAAAAGGACCACATCATATCCAAACTTCAAAAAGAATTTGGACAAAACCAAGGTGTCAGTGCACCCTGCAAAGAGAATTACATTATATCTGATAATTTCTATATAGGGTAGAATTTTTGGTGTTATTTAACTTCCCTTCTTTTTAGGCTAGGTAGAACTGAGAACAGAAGCTGTCCACTTCAAAACACTGGAAAATAGTTAATTTTATTTTAAATAATCCCAATTGGCAGACTCAGAGAGTGTGAAGGAAGCAGGCTAGGAATATGCATAAAATAGATTGGAAAGGCAATTGAGTGTAAGAGGGTGTCAACAGAAGGGAAACAAACAAGTTCTTCTTACCTGATTTGAGGAATGGGGAAAAATAACAATTTGCAATAACAGAAATAAAACCTAGTCACAGATGGAGGTAAGACAAGGATGTGTTTATATAGACCAGAATGCAATAATGTAAGCTGTTAAGTTTAAAATTCCAACATGAGAAAACTGTTATGACAATAAATCTTCAGTTACTTAATTAACAGGAAACCTGATAGCACTTTTTTTTTTCTTTTAGGACTGCATTGCAAAAAACAATGTACTAATACTTGATAAATGAAAATTCATTTCATTGCAATGGTCATATCTTCTAAAGCAAAAGAATATTTAGATAACTTAATTTTTTTCTGGTATGCAAAATGAAGTTTATAATTTATAATACATGAAGAGAACAATAAATAACTATACCACAGTGACTGAAAAAAACAGACATCAACTTTCATGCAAGACAAATCTTGTTAGAAAATAAGGTCTTTTTCAAATATTGAGAATTTTTATGAATAATAACGACAGCAATTTTCCCATTTTCATCACAATTTCTAGTGCAGCTTTAATGAGGTTTTAACAATGACATAAGTACATGAAAAATGAAAGCTGTATGAAGTATTTTGTGTTTTCCAAAATATTGGTAGATTTATTTGAACAACATAGTATTTAAAAAAGTGTATGTTGACCAAAAGTAAGCAGAGAAACCAAACAGAAAAACTCCACAAAAAGAAACAACCAAAATAAACCACCCCAAACCCAACAACTGTGAAGCTATCAGCTTGGACACAGCAGGAAATGTGATGAACTATGGAAAACAGACCCATTTAAAGCTAGGTGAAGCAGAACATTCTTTCAGAATATTCCCATTATTAATATAATTCGTTTCCCTTGGCTCAGTCAAGTGCAGCGATTTTTCTTGTGGTCTGAGTTCTGAACTGCACCGAATGGCATCAGGAGGAAGCAGCAGCAAAGTGCACAGAGGACTTCTGAGCTGTGTGACACTCACACTCTGAGTGGGAACAGCTCTCTCATATCTCTGTAAAGACCTTTCAGAGACCTCTCCAGCCTTCATCTGTCACAGGATCACAGGAGGCTTGGTTTAGAAGGGACCTTAAGGATCCAATAGCTCCAACACTCTGGCATGGGCAGGGATGCAACTCACTAGATCAGGTTGTTCATGGACCCATATGAAACAAAAAAGATTTTTGTTTTTATCTTCAGAGCAACCTTTTCTGCTCAGTGTTGACTTTTCATGAGGAATCATACTCAGTTTTCAAGAGAACTAAGCTGTTACTTGAGTGATGTCAATGTTTGCCCACTGCTTACTCATATTTTCACCTCAATTCTCATTCCCACAAATACATACAAAAAACCAAAGAGACTTGTTTAGTGATGTTAAGGCTGCTACTGGGAATTCTGACACAAACTTGTGTCATAATAAAGCACAAACTTGTGTCATAATCCATGATTATAAGAAACTTCCTTTCCTGACTTTTATGTTTCTTTCTGTCCACAGTCAGTTCTGCATCAGTGTAGGGTAGTGGGATAAGAAGGTTTATCAGCCAAATAATTATTGTGATATGCAGTTACCAATAAAATGTTGTCAGAAAATAATTTTAAAAGCATGATCTCACTACTGGAGATGGCAAAATTAAATAGAAGGATGCAGTTAACTTTTGTTTCTCTTCCTTCTTTTTTGAAGAGAAATTATAAATCACAGTTTACCACTACAAAGAAATGAGTTCAATCTGATCAGAATCAGCAATGGTACAGTGAAACCTGGGCTTGCTCCAAGTCATAAATAGAAAGAACTTAATTCTTATCCCTGTATTTCTTACTAAGGCTTTTCTCTAAAATAGCTGTGCCTGTAGTGCTAGTGAAAATGTAAGGGGAACATGAACTTTCTTTTCATCCATTCTATAAATTTCCCAGATCATAATTTCGTGCTTAAGTTCACAATTTCATGTGGTTTTTATTGTCATTTTTACAATATCTCTCTGCAAGGATTAAATAGCCTCTCAGCTACATTTAACTGTACTATAATATTTGGACCAAGACCCTGTGACCCTGAATGAGATCTAGATTAGCAGAAGTTTGTAGTGTTTTTATTTGCTCACAATTTAAGAACCAATGCTTCTCAAACTCTTGCATTACTCTTTTAGTTCTGTGTGCTTTAACCCTCTGTGTGAAATGAGGTGAAACATTATTTAATTATTTCCTTTTTTGTATAATAAACCACATGCTCTGTAAGCTGTTCCTCCAGTATAAATCAATGGCATGCAGGAAATATTCAGTGAATTGGAGGAGGGATTTTGGGTGGCTGCAAGATATTATTTTATATTTTAATTTTTCCTTGTTCTAACAGTGTGATAGTAAATATCAAAAGCAATCTGCAGATCAGACCTCTTGGACTGCTGATTTCTGGGAGTTCAAGGAAATTATTCAGGAGTAAAAAGAAAGATAGCAGGAAAACTTAAGAATACTAGAAAAAACACCCTCTGCAATATTAAATCTTGAAGTTAGTTTTATAAATAAATAGAAAGTAAACATTCCAAAAATATTTATTATTAGGAGACGACTTTTACAGGGATTGATGCTGGGATTGATGCTGTTAAATACTTTTTATCAGAAGTCAAGAAGAAATTGCAAAACTGCCTTTGATTTTAAAGGTTTAGGCATGTTTGGGAGGTAACATCAAAGATAATGGTAAATTCACACTCACTGACATCCAGGGGCTCATCAGAGGTGTGAACATCAAAGGCAGCCTTGGCTGCAGTGGCCATGAGATGGTGGAGTTCTGATCCTGAAGGCAAGATCTGCTTAAAAGTGTCCCATGGAGTAAAACCCTGGAGGGAAGAGGGCTTTGTCCCATAATGGATGGGATAAAGGTGATTAATGCTCAAGTATCACATCCTGAAAGATCAAAAGGCCTCCATCCCAATGAATAAGAGGTTGGGAGACTGCAGTGTTAGAAAGACATGGACATCATCCAAGTTGTTCCAGGGAAGAATCACAATGACCGGGGGACCAGGACATCTCTCCTGTGAAGGAAGGTTAAGAAAGCTGAGATTTTTCAGCTAGGAGCAGTCATGGGAAGACCTCATTGTGGCCTTTTAATATGTGAAAAAAAAAAACTTGAAAGAAAGACAGAGAAGCACCAGGGACTCCAGGGACAAGACAAGAAACAGTGGCTTTAACTGAAAGATGGCAGGTTTAGATTCAATATGAGGAAGTAATTTGTTGTGATGAGAGTGATAAGATCCTGGGGCAGATTGACAGAAAAGATGGGGAGGCCCCAATATAATGTCTTGGAGGAACAGATAATCTATTAAAAAGGCAGGACTGAGTTAGGGCTTTTGTCAGCAGTAGAACAGAATTCTGGCAGCTCAAACATCTGATAAGTGTATTGGATCCAAATGCAAATATTAATTCTTGGAATTCAAGAGCATTTTATTAGAAAGTATTAATTTCACTTGTGATTGGTGGCTGTTGGCTTGAGTGACCATCCCCAGAGTGTTTTAGTTTTATGTCCTACACTAAGCTGTTCCTATTGTTTTAACTCTGCTAAAATAAATGTTAAAATAAAATAATTACCCACAGGTAAAAGCTCCTGTCAGTACTATGACATCAAGTTCTGTTATGATTGTACATTTAAAACAGAATCCTGGACTTGGGAATATAGTGTTCATGCCACAGCAGAGGAAGTACAATGGGCAGCCTGGACCCACCATTAATCACTGGTCTAGAAAATCTTAGCTGCACTACTGAATACATCCATAGATCACTGTGCACATAACCAAAGTCATTGTAAGATTGTCTGTGATAAGGTCATGAAAAAATCCGATTATGTGATTCAAGTTACAATAAATCACTTTTTGCATACAATTATGACATCTTTTAGAAGCAGAAGGAAATGATTAATGAAAGATTTGAAGACTAATGGGAGTTGCATTCCCATGTTCTTATATTCCCTTGTTTTTTCTTCTATTGATTTAGATTCTCAGTGGGGTGAAAATTAATTAAATATTTGTATATTACCCAAAAATATGATGATTTTAATTAGTCAAGTGATAATGTTAGAGACAGAAACAAAGGACTTGCTTATACATTTACATGCATTGAAAACCTTTAGGCCAACCTCCAGTGGCCCTAAGACAGTGAGAAATTTCAGTCTCATCCTGGGTCATCTGCAAGATTTATTTTTCTCTAAACAGGTAGGATGTGAACCAGCACAGATGCAAAGAATTAACCTCAGGGTACAGAATGACCAGAGTGTATATATTGGTTGACATCACACTGAAATAGACACATTCTTATAAAATTGAAGACAACTTCATTTTATCATCCTTTAATATGCATGAAGGTCAATCATATTAAAAGTTTTGCCCAAGAAAGTCACACTTTTACTTAGTTTGCAAATGATGTGAAGCTTCAACCTCTATAATGATTTTAGTGGGTAATCCACCATACTGAGCACTGCTGACATCCTCATAGCCTTAATTTACCAGAACTTAACTTGATAGTCAACCTTACACCTGGATTAATTTCATCCAAAATTAGCATTTTAAGGAGTTGCCTTTGTTGGTTATCTCAGACTCTGCTTACAGTAAAGAGAAGTAACTTTAAAATAGTTTAGGTCTTAGATCAATCCAGAGTCAGATTTCTCTCTCTCTATGAGACAATTTGAAACAGTCATACTCATGATTTTAACACCTCAGTTAATGTCTAAATGTAGAATGAATTGGTTCCTTAATTTTCACTTAATCATATGTGCAAGGCTGCCAAGATCTTCACAGTACCTCATGGCTAATGAAATGCTCAAAAATCCACTTAAGGTAAATCCCTCAAAGTTTTTTTACTCCTTTCCCAAGCCAGGCAAAGAACATCTTTCACACTGGAGCTGTTTTAGCCCTCTCTCTGCCAACCATTCCCTGGTACTTGCATAGGGCTCAATAGGGAAAATAAAGGCGATGCCAGTGAAAAAAATAGTCTGAAATGCTCTTTTCAATTCCTCATGGGTGATTAAAAGACATTAGGCACTAATACTTAAGATATTTGGCAATGTTGATAGGGATGCTATGGACAGTTGTCAACACACAGAATCTTCCACTGGGATTAATAAGATATTAATGTCTTCTCCAGCATCTGTCTGGGGTAATTTTTAATGTTTTGTAAAATGCTTTTATATATTAGACCCTTCCTTTAATACTCAGCTCCATCCATGTCTTCACTTTTCAAGGCCTCCACTGTTTTACAAGACCTGCCTTTCTCTACCTATCATCATTTTGTTAATCATAGTTTATGCATTCAGCAAACAACTCCTTGTTATTGTCACCTGTATAAAACTCTGACTCTTGATAAACAAAAGGAAATCAAATTAATTGCAGACACCTGGTTAATTAGAGAAATTGCTGTCACAGATAACTCAAGTACAACAAAGCTGCAACCAGGTCAGGAAAGGTTCAGACAGAGCAAAGCTGGCAAGCTTCAATCCTGAGGCCTTGCAAACTTGCTACAAAGCTTGAAACCTTTTATTGCCAGGAGCGGTTCTGTATGGTAGGATTACACAGTTAAAGTTTAGTCAATAGTGATTCTTCTGGGAATGTTTCTTAGGAAGATGTAATTTGGGCATTTTTTATTGCCCTCCAGAGAAGCCTGAGCAAGATTTTCCACAGAGCAGTATAAATCTTTAATGCTTATCTCAAGAAATTTAGTTGCTGTAACAAGGCAATTTTCCCTGGAGATTTAAGTGAAGCTCCAAACAAAGTTTAGATGGCAGCTGTGTCACAGCCCTCTGTAATTATTCTGGCTTTCTGTGATGGATTTTGTCTTGCATGGGATGGATTTTGTCTTGCATGAGATTTCTGTGTTGTCACTTCATCTGTAGCACACTGGACTGTTGGCGTTTTGATAGTACCCTTAATTCTCTTAGCACAATCCCCCAGTTTTCTCTGTTTTTAAACAGTACCAAATGCTTCATTATTTCTGTTTACAGTGCCTTCCTGCCAGCAAGTTTCAGCATTGCAAAAATACCTCCCCTGCAACTATCCCTCATCCCTCACCTTCAAAGATGAGCATTAGACCATCCACGTGGGCTTTCCTGTGGAGCCAGCTTGTAGCTGTGGCCACCAGTAAAGGGGATGTGGTCAATATGATGGATCCATTCCATGTTTCCTTCCATTAAAATTCAGCCCCTGAATAAACAGAATTGTGAAGATAATTTTCTTTGCACGTTCTTTGTCTCAGCAGTAAAACACTTTTGAAGCTGAGTCTCAAAATCAAGTCTTGGAGCTATAAGAGATACAAAATTTGCATAATTATTTTCCGAAAAGTAATAATTCCCAAGTATGAAGATTCTGTCTTAACCTGTGTAGTATTTTAATTTTTTTGATTTCACTATAAACTCAGAAACGCAAAAAATTATTAGTGTTTTAAAATTTATTTAATAGCAGCTGATCATTGTAACATCTAAGTAAAAATTCTTAGCCTTAGACAGAGATTATCAATTAAAGATTATTTTGCTATGCTATTTCTACTCCTTCCTTTGACCCTAAAGGCCAGCAAATGGGGAGTTTTGGACATGCAACCATTGTGACCTAGCTGTGATTAGCAAGGTAATTCATCCTTTGGTTTGAATTCCACAAATTTTTGATTCAGATGACCTCCTCATTTCCCAGATCTGGAAGCCAAGTAACATATCAGCCTTTAGTAAAATGCTGTTAAACTTTGAAACATAGGCAACAGAAAGTGAATAGTCATTCTAAACCCCAATCTCTGTAAACAATGGAGTCTAGACAGATATTTAGCTCACTAAAGGGGTGGGTAGGGGTCTACCTTGAGATAAACTGAAATGTTTTTATGACATAGTGTATAAAATCTACTGACTAAATACTTTAGAGTTCTGCTGAATACAATTAAAGTTTAAACACTCATCAGACAGACTTAGAAAATATCCATAATGCCTACAGACACAAACATGTAGATATCTAAATTTATGTGATGTCATCTCAAAATGAAACTCATTCTTACTGCCTTTAGTCACACAGATTTGGTTAAAGAGTACTTTGCATTTTAGTATATTTATATTGAAAGGTGAAACTTTCCCTCCCCTGAAAAAGGAATCTATATTAACAATCACCATCACTGGTTTGCAAATTTATTAAAGAAGTTGGATGGTTGCTAGAAAATTAACTATGTTTTGCTTTGTCTTCTGTTACTGAGCATGTAAACACAGAAAAAGAGACCAAACTCATTATAATCTGCTTATTTCCATTGGTTGAAGCAGACCCTGACAGTACAGGGCATTCCAACGAAATTCAAAGCTGAATTTTGCATTAATATTTCATGAGAAAGATATTCAGCATTGCTGCTTTGATTTTAAGCCTTACACACTTAGCTAAAGTGATGTAAGTCTTGCACTTAAATGAGAACTCAAACTTTTTCAATTACGATTGCAGCTTCTAAACAGCAGCCTTGCACAAAGCCAGCTCAGGTCCCACTCAATTTCCATCTCAGTCCTAACCAGCTACAGCACATCCCCTCTGTCTCCATTAAGGATGGAAAAAGAAACCCAGTTCTTATCCATGCTCAGTTTAGTAAGGGATTCAAAGGAATCACATCAGAAGGCAGGAGAAAAAAATATTTTCTGTTGGTGTCCTGAAGCTGTTAAAATATCTACAAAATTCTGCTACCTATGGGGAAAAAAACCCCTTAACACACTTATAGCCTTACTTTATAGTTGACATTTCAAAAACCTTCAGCTTACTGATAATGGCACAGAGAATTTTCTTAGTGGCACATCACAAACATCAGAAAAAGAGAGATTTCTTCAGAAATCACAGAAGAAAAGGACAATTACCTATCTGTCTTTCAAGCGGGAAATACTTTACATCTGCTTTAGCACTTGAGACTTTTTAAGCCATCTTCATAAATATTTTTCCAGAATCACAGTGGTCAATAAAACTAAATGTGACCTTGTCCAAAATATGCTAGATTTTAATTATAATGGGATTATGTATTAGATTAGGGCTAAATGTATTATGCTGTCACCCAATATGTCAAAGTTGGCAAACACAGCTATGCTTGGCCTGCAGCTCATTTTTTTTTCTTGAAATCTGTATAATTGGCCTGGAGCCTGATGTCTGAAGCTTTTTTATTTTTTTTTTTTTTTAGCATTGCTCTTTTTTTGTCTTCTTGGATGTGAATGAGCCAAGCCCCACAATACTATATTATTTGTCAGAAAGAGTTTGTGTCTATGTGTGCAGTCACTAGCTAATATCTAACACAAAATCTATGCTATTTTCTTTTTTCTGTTTCAGCCTTAAAACAAATTCACATTTTAATTCGTATTTTCAAACATTCTATGTATCTATGCACATAAACAGGTCATATATCTTTCTAGCTATAGATGGACACGATCATGCACCAATGAAGACAGAAAATATTTATATGCTGTACAACATTACAGCTAATTGTTATGTTTTACTAAATGAAATACTACTGCTAGGTTTTGCTTTATGAAAGCATTGTTTTAAAGGTTGTTCTAAGAAGTCTGCAGGATTTTGTGCTTGGGAATTTTAGATAATGGAGGGAAGAATTGTCTAATGAAAGTAAACTCCAAACTGCCATGGAAATCTGGGGAGTAACTGGTGTGAATCAAAGTAACCTGGAAAGAAAATCCTTGCTCTGAAATAGACTGGCTGTGAATTCCTATGAAAATTCAACCATAATTAGATGGTTATTGTTGGAATCCCTAAAGTTAGAGGGTTTTTAGGAAATGGTTAAAAAATGTACAGGCCTTAGACTGAAGTTTTGTTAGCATTGCAGATACAGCAGAAAAGTTTCCCAAGCAAGCAGAAAAGTTTCCCAAGCAGTAGAGCATACGTGACAAATAACAATAGGCTTCTGTAGAATTGGCTTTAGGATGGCAACAAGATTATTTAATGTATATCTTTAGAAGGTTAGCATGAATAGAGCTCTGTTCTTTGTCTCTTATGAACCAGTCTTTGTTTTAACTACCATTACGTATGTTTTATAAGATTGGATAGAATGCTTGTCAATATGTGTTGTTCTATGTATGATTGGCTGAAATCTAGACTGAGATGGTTTTATGTCATTTTGTATCACCCCACCTTCTGGGGGCATTCTCTGTGGATCAGTGAGCTGTTAACATCATGTCTCCATTGTATGTCTTGAGACTGATGTGCTGGAAATAAAAGCAAAAAGCTCTTCACTGGTCTGATTTGTCCAGTGTTGTCCATATTTCGACGTAACTGCAGCGGCAAGTGGGTTCCTTTCTTAAGACGTGGGTTCCTGACACAATTGGACCTATATCTACCCTTTGACCCCATAGTTATCATTATGTAACTAACACTCATATTTAACAATTTGGGGCAAAAAAGGGGGAAAACAAAGAAAGATCTTTATGAGAAACCTACTGAAACCAGATTTGGAAAAGAACTCAAAATTCAGAATACACTTCTGCTCCTGGTGATAACTTTTGATGTTACAGTACAGAGATTTCTCAATCTGTTTGTTGTTCTTGTTACTCATGAATGAAATAAGATCAACAGCAAGACCTCTAATTTATAATAAATTAGAAGTACAGAGAGTATGAGTCTGTTGGGGGATGGCAGGAAGGACTGGAATACTATTTCTGAAAGTAACTTTTTGACAGGCAACAATTTGATTGATCTGTAATCACCTCTTCAGTCCAAACAGGGGTGCTCATAATACAACTTTCCCTCCTCCTTTGTCTGTTGGGATTATCACTCTATGTGTCATGCTAAGCAGGAGACAGGCTTGGTTTGGAGTGAAACTGTAACTCTACTAGATTACAAATAATTTATAGCAGCTTATTCTTCTGCCTTCCCCTGGCTTCCTCCCACAGTAAAAAATAATTAGAAAGTAATTAAGCCATCAGAAGCAAGGCAGGACTAAATTACAGCAAATTAAGGTACTAGATAGCTCATAAGAGAGTCTCAACTGCAGTAGAGTTAAGGATAGAAAAGATGGGAGCAAAAATTATTATTTTGCTTAAATATCCTCACTCTGTTTCATGTAAAGCAATGATATGTCTTTTGAGAACTGTCTAAAAGAATTTAACAATATGCCTGGAATAAGGAAACTAAATACCACTTAACTTATCACCTGTTCAGGCATTTAGAATGAAAGTTTCCCTGAGAGGCTCATTTGCCCTCTAATTTTCAACTCACCATTTTTCATCTCCTTTACTAGTTTGTTTATTTATTTATTTGTAGCCCCCTGTTCCTGATCTCTGCAAAACTATATTTGCTGAGAGAAAGAATACAGGAGAGAAGTAGGAAAGGTGGGAGGGATTCAGAGGGAGTGGTATGGAGCAATCCTGGGAGCATAAACCCAGGCAGGCTGGAAATGGGAGCAGAGAGCTGATGAGATCAGGATGGAGAAAATCATGTCTGAACTGCAAAAGGTTTTTATCAAAATCCCAAAGTCTTTGCTTTAACTACATTTTTCCTATCTTTAAGAGTCTCTGTCTGGCTCTTTTCCAGAATTTTGTCCCAGGCTCATATAAGTGTATGATCCCTAACACCCCAGAGAGGTTGTCCTGCTCACTCTTGTGTTCAGTGGCTGTTCCAGCTCAAGCTTTTCGACAGGATGACAATGCATGCAGCCATGTGCCAGAATCCCTCCTTCCCTTCCTGCCACTTTGCACTGCTCAGGGAACTGCTGAAAGGTCTGTAATTCTCTGTGGGCTACAGGAGCTCTCACCTGATGCCAAGCAGCACGAACAACTCTCCCACTAGCTGCCTCTCTGCACTTTGCCAAGGGAGAGGGGACACAAACAAGATGAAGGGGAACCTGTGCTCTGTCAAGGCACAGAGATGTGACAGCACAAAGGGATCTGGGGGATGTGTGACTGCAGCTCAGAGGAGTACAACCACAGAGCAGGAGGACATTCCCAGCCTGGCTCTAAGCTCATTATTGCTGGCAGTGCTGTTTGGCACTGCGCTGCAGTCTGGCTGCTCAGAGCTTTCCCAGGTCCCAGCAAGGCTGTGCAGACCGTGTGATCCCTGACCTTTCTGCACACCACTGACCAGGAGTCCTCAACTCCCCAAGTTTTAGACAGTTCAGATATCACTTGAAACAGTGAAACAGTGAAACCTGTTGATTTCTAAGGCAGATACTGCACATACCCATCAGCTCTGGATTTTCTGACCCTCCTGACTGACTCTGTGATATCTATGGTCCTGTGCCTTCCTTCCTGTGCACCAGCACCATAAACCAGGGCTATCCTCTTGTCTCAACATTGCTGTGGTTCTGCAACTCTGGTCAAATTTCAAATGCAGCAGACATCACTTTTTGAGCCACCCTCAAGCTACCATGCTTGTCCTTCTGCTGTTTTACCGTTAAAGAGCTGAAACATTCTGTGTGAGGCTTTCTGCAGCTCTGTGGAATCCAACTCAGCGTTGGACCACTGAGGCATCAGGGGGATTTTTGTAATTCTGGCATGCAAAATATAACCTGCTGCAGGTAACAATGTCCCTGAGCTTGCAGTTCAGTGGGCTGGAAGTGTTTTATAATCTCAGTGTTGAAGGGAGAACAATGAATTGGAAGAAGGAAAGTCTCTCCCCATGAGTAATTTTTGATGGTGAGACAAATTGAGATTAGCAAGTCCAAACCATATCTACAGAGCATGGCTCACCTCTATATTTTCAAGTAGTAGCTTTAGTATGAGTGTAAGGATGAATAAAGATTTTTGGCCACTTTTTTCTTCCTCGAAACACCCAGCCTTTATCATTGACGTGGCCACTGTTAAAACCATCCAAAAGCAAAACCACTATAGCCTGGCAGGGTGATAGCTTGCCAGAGTTAAAACAAAGCAGGAATTGGAAATGTCTCAATGAGAAATAAAAAAAGCCAAGGTAAAAGACTGTATCCAAGAAATTTACGGACATACTGTCTTCTGGAAAGTCTTATTCATGTAGTTGCCAACAAAAAAATTGTCCTCTGCCAGCATGGGGAAGCAGTCTTGGTAGCTACAGTGAAATGTTTAGTTCATACCAACATATCACACTGAGAACCACAAATCTGGCTCTTTTACCCAAGACAAATGTAATTGTAATACTAAAAAAATACCAAATTAATGGCAGATGTAGGTTAAGATTCTTTTTCTTTCACTATAAAGACCCCAAAATCAGGCTTTTAGTCTATGCCACTTGCTTAAAATCATTCCATACAGAGAAACAATGAGTTCTCAAAGGCCATTTATTTGTTTGCAGCAGGTTGGCAGCATTGTTGGGAAAATGTTTTTAATCCAAGGATGGCAGCTCTGGACAATCATGTGGACTTTTGCTGATGGAAATACATCCAGTTGCTTATGTCATTCACAAGCAAAAGCAGATTTCAGACTGCTCCTGTGACTTATTAAGGTATCCTAACCTTGTAAACAACTTCTATTTACGGTTTACTCCTAAATTGTACGTGAGACAGAGAATGCTCCCTGCTTCCAAGGAGAACAAGTGGCATGAACTTCTGACCACTTGTCCAGGGTTATTTCTCTTAGTTAGAGCAAACTCACTACACTTGAACCATCAACCCCTTAACCTTCTCTTTCCTCTTGGCCTCATTAGCTCCAAAATTAAAAAAAAACCCAACATTTTTTGTGTGTTTGTTTTTTTGCGGGGAGTTTCTGTTTGGGTGATATTCTTCTTTTTTTTTGTTTGTTTGTTTTAATTGAAAACAAGTACAATGATGCTGTGTTCACTGCAGATCACCGGACTGTATTTTACTAATAGATAAAGCCATATGCTGCATGCCCTTCCATATGAGGGTGCTTTAGAATATGGAACCTTGAGAGGGAAACTGGGAAGTCTGTGGAGCTTATGCAGTGTTGATACTTCCCTTGGAAAGATCTAACTGATAATTCAAAATAAAGTTTGCCTTTGAATTCAAATTGGGACACTTATTTACACAAATCCAGTTGATCTATTTTGTTAGAATTCTTAATATTTTAATAAAGGCTTAATATTCACAAATTTGGATCTTCAGTAGATGCCAATCACTTGACTAGAAAATCTTTGACAAATATGTGACATGCATTGTCACATCTCTTAAAACTTTCAAAGGTTAAAAAGGTCAGTTTTATCCCATGTGTAAGATTTTTTAAAACTTTAAATTCTGAATGTCTTAATATTCTAAGTTAACTTTAAAAAAATCAGTCACTCTCTACCAAATGTAAATATGATTCTTTAGAGGCAACAGAGAGAGATTGTTACTTTTCCAGCCATTAGTGGTAGCTGTGTGCTATAGCTCCCTTGTTCTTGGTGCTTACAGAGAGGGGGAAAGGAAGGAAAAACCCTCAGTTCTTCAAAACTTCTTTTCCAAGTGTAAGAGTATCTGTAGTTGAAGAAATCCACTCTGCCCTTCATCCAGCAGAGATCAAAGCTTACCAAGACCAGGCTGAATGGGATTTTGAGCAATTTGATCTAGTGGAAGGAATCCCTGACCATGGTAGGGGATTGGAATTAGATGATGTTTAAGGTTCCTTCCAATTCAAAATATTATGTGATTCTATGATTCCATGATCTATATTTTTATTATTCTACCTTTGAGAAGTCATCCCTAGAAACTGAACCCCATCCTTGTTCCCAGTTCAGAAGTCATGACTGCCAAAACCCTGTAACTCCAGGAGTACTTCTGTGGAGACTGCATTCTTAATCACATTCTCATCATTAATCATGGATTTAAACACAACAGAAGTAATGCAGACACAACTCCTACACTTAGAACTGTGAAAGGAAAGGCCGAGTAAAAGAAATTTTCTCAGGGTTGGTATTCACTGTTAGGTTCAGGATATGCCCTGAGCAGAATATAGTCAAAGGCTGAGAGGATACTCAAGGCAAATACGTCTGCCCTGCTCTTTCTGGTTTTTGGGTCTGCTCATGCCCAGTTAGACACAGCTTTGTCCAGACTGATTCTTGTTCTGCAGCATCATTGTCCTGGTTGCAGAGATGGGAGCAGAGCTTAGCATGGTGCGGATGTGACCTCAGTCTTGGTCTTGTTCCTGGTGGTGAATACCTTTTGTGGGCAAAACACCTCTCTTAGGATAGTTTTTGGTGTTAATATTGTTGCTGTTATTAAGCATTTTTTCATTCATTGCTTTTTGCTTTCAGTAAATTTTTACCTAAAGCCATAGAATCTGCTTTAAATCCCTTCTTACGGGAAGAGGCAGAGAGAAGGGGAGTGGGTGATTTGGAATTCAATATCCTGCTGGTTTGAACCACCACAAAGAGTTTTACATTTTCATGCTTTTAAGGGATAGTTTGTGGTAAGAAATTCAGTAAGCTGTAGACCAGAAACTCTTGGAGTTTTAAGGAAAAGCGGTAAAACAACTCAAAGAAAAAAAAAAAAGACACAGAAATTCAGCAATACTCTTACTGATATTTCCTAGCAATCAATCTCTTGGGGTGTGGAGGGTCTGTATTCCTCTCACCTCCTTAAGTCAAGAATGGAAGTCTGTACAGCAACATGTAATAGCAACACGTTTCTGTTGAGAGACAAACTTCTGAGCAGAGACAGAAAGCTTTATTTGTCTTGGGCATTGAGAAGCCAACACAGATTTCTTGTACTCAATTTACTATGAAAGAAATGGGAACTATTATCTGCAAAGCCTTCAGAAGATTATAATTAAAGGAGACAGCCTTGAAAGAGGATTTCACATTTCTTTCTATAGGCAGTGCTGCCAATTGAAGAAGCTTCAGTGCTTTCCTATGAAGCCAGGGCTGCTCCCAGACACGTAACAGTGATTTAAAAGCCCACACCCACAGCTTTCCGTCTTGCTTCATAAATTGATTGACGACGACAAGTGAATGAGATTAGCACCTCATAGGGACAACCTTCAGCTTAAATAAAGGATAAAACCACTTATCCTCCTCTAGTTCATTCACGTTCTCTCAGGAGAATACACAAAGTGTCCTAAAAGCTGGCTAGCTGAAATAATAATCCAAGCTTCAAGTTGGAAACTGTCAGATCTTAGAAGACCTTTCTTTCTGCACTTTGAATCTACTTGTTCTTTTCCCAAAGCCAAAGAGGTATTCTGCACTTCATTTGCTTTAAAAAATGCAAAATGTTTCTCACTTATTTGATTCTGGATGAACAGCTTTTCTCATATTTTTCAGAGAAGGACTTCTCCCCCACACCCCTCCCACCCCACCCTACAGCCATTGTATAAGAAGCAAGAATTTTTTGATCAAGTTTGTTGCAGGTTGAAACCTCCAACTCCCATACATGCAAAAACCAGTGTTTATGCCTGAATCTAGGATATAAGCAAAAATTCCTTAATAATGAAGTGCAATTAACTTTCATATTCCAAAGCTGAGAGCCCCTTATAGTAAAATTATGACCTTTAATATAAGCCTTGCTTAGCCATTGCTTCAGTAAGTGGAAAACATTTACCCCAAAGACTGGCCCTGTGAGGCTGAGCTGCTGACAGAGGTTAAACCACAAAAATAAAGTAGTATTGTTATGTTTGGCAAAACTTTAGGGTACTAACATTAGATTGTGCATGGCCTGCAGCAGTCATGTAGGACCATAGGCTACAAATACAGATGCAGAAATCCAGCAGAGCAGAGGTTTGGGGAGCCCCATCAGATTTAGGTGATATTGAATCCACTCCTCTTGTGAACAGTTTCATGGTACCTGAGGTCCTCATGGTCTCAATCAGTGTTGAGAGGTTCAATATCTGATCTGTGGAGGTGCTGGCCATGACTAATGGTGTGAAACATCAGTAGGAGTCTTGATACTGTCACATACAGTATCAGATATTCTGAAAACTAAAGTAATGCTTTTTATATTTTTATAAGATATAGAAGATAACTTATTTTATAGTTGTGAGGTGTCTAATAGTGCATACAGTATAATTAATGATTAATAATATCAATTGGAAAAATCTAGTAGGAAGACCCATTTCTGCTGTGGGATTCCTAAGGATTAGATTTGTATCTAACACTGGGAAAGAAAATGTTATGTAATCCTTACATAAAAATTCTCTCATCTCACACGTGTGATGAGAGTAACACAAAACAAATTCAACAGATGCCTTTCCTCACCATTTTTTTTTTGTCTTCAGTTTATCCTCTTGAAGTTCTTCTACAAATAAGATTTTTGTTCTGTTTTGGGGCAATACTTTGGCAACTCAACAAGCATTTATACATGTATTTTTGATGCAAGCTTTGACTTTGTCCTTAGTCATTCAAAAAAATTTTGCCAGCACAAGTATTAGAAAGTTCTGAATTTATTCATACCATGATCTATGGATAATTTCCCACATAGTTTCCTTGATACATGTGCTGATGATGGTGACGTAGCCCCTAGAAGCAAACTGGTACCCCATTTTTACAAACAGTGAATTTATTTTACAAGACTCTCTATATTTTCAAACCTTGAGGCAGAAGATTTTTTTTTTCCCCCCTGCTTTTTTCTGTTTCAGAGTTTGAACTCATTTTTATTCCCTGGGAGTAATATGAAGATTTGCAAATTCATTAAAAAAAAAAGATTCGAACAACTGTAATGATATCATAATACCATAATTAGAGGTGATTATTAAACTACCAGTATTTCCATCTGGGGTTTAATTTGCATTGGTGACTGAGGGAAGAGTTTTTGTCCTTGCCCTTGAAATGAAATGCCCATGACAGCACTGGGGAAACATTGGCATGCAGTAGGTGATAGTCCTGTCCTCATTTTACGTATGCATCTTGTGCATGACTCTATTTCCATTTTGCAAAGGACTTGTTCTCCTGCAGTCTAAGCAAACGCACTCTCGTTTCATAAAATACATTATCCACCCTTTTCCAAGAGCTGACAGTAGCATATAATCCTGTGCTGATTTATGTTGGATTTATGCAGGAAAATACTTTCATATACTTTTTGAATAATTGTGTATACAATTACTAAGCTTCTGGATTTTACAACCTCTACAAAGAGATTGATTTTTGACCATTCCTGCTTCAGCTGGGTTTAGCCTCAGACATGATGCAAACAGCCTGTGACCTGACAGAATATTAATCTATTTGCCAGAGTATTCCTTCGGGCTAAAGAGTTTTTTTCAGTCTTAGGAACAAAACAAGTCTCCAATGTTTTGTTTAGTAAATCATTTAACAGGGTCAGAGTGAATGGGTGTTTGGGTTAAATGATATTTATTTTAAAGTAAATATAAACAAGACCTCTTGTACACATTCCTAATTTGACTGAGGAACACTTGCCATCTGGAGCCTTTGCTTGCATAATGGAAATCTTCCATGTGAAGTGATTTCTTATCTTTAGATACAGGAGTTTGCAAAGACTGGTAGACTTTTAGGAGACAATACTCCTGACAGATGGATTTGCACAGCTCTGAGTGAGGTGAGGTTGGAGACAGGATTACTTCTCAGCTAATTTCACAAAATGGAGAGACAGTTTTTTTTTATAGAGGGGATAGCTCTGAATGCAGTTATATTTAGAAAAATTATACTTTAAAGTAAGATAATTTTGCCTGATGCAATCAACCTTGGCATCAGAGCACTACACACAGAGGTCTAGCTAACAACTGGCAGTGTCTTGTTTTCAGCCATCAGGCTCCTTTAACTGTGAATACTTAAATATTTGTCTGTTTATCCTAACAGAAAGGGAAATATTCTCTCTCTTAGAGTTGGAAGTGTAGACACAGAACTTCAACAATTATGTAAAGGGTTTGTAGAGCTGCAAATGTATGGAACCAAGTCTTCCTACTCCTGATCACCTTAAATATGGTGTCATAAATTAGCACCAAAACCCCTCAACAGAAGCTGCCTTCTGTGATGGCATTTTGGATTTCTTTCTCCATCCAGGATTATTCTTTCTTAATCTATTTCTAGCCTTTTCTTATTTTCTGTCTTCTTTTTTTTTTTTTTTTTCTTGCATGTTCTGTTTTCACATTTTCTAAATCCAAGAACAGTAACTCAGATATGTGTGTGTGTCTTCTCATGAACAGGAGAATAATAAGAACTCTTTTCTGTCAAGGTTTGGAGTGAAGAGCAATTTAATTAGGAACATAACTCAGAATTAATAAAGATGTTAATTAAATTAGTTTGCTAGCAAAATGCTTATAATAAACTTTGTCAATATTATCTGAACAAAGTAGCTAACTCCATACCCATGAGTTCATGAGAACTGAGTGACAGATTTTAAAAAAAGCAAAAAGAGACCAAAAAATCCCACCAAACAAGAAGAACCCCCAAAGAGTAACAAAACTCCATCAGTGCAAGGTGTGATTTCTTACTAGGTAATAGACCTTAAATGTCTTTTCAGCAAAGGTAAGGTCAAGGACAGAACCCTCCTTTCTTTGTCTTCCAGACCTGAACTTAGTTGAGGTACACCAAAACAGATTTTGCAATGAAAGCCATTTTCCCTCCAGGTATTATGGATTTTGTTGTAGTTCTTGGCAGAAAATGATGAAATCTGGAAAAACATGGCCAGTTGTGTCAGTTGTCCTGTTCAGCTGCTCCCTCAGTCCATTGGATGTGTCACGGGATGCAGCCACTCCCTGCCTGTTGTTTCCTCCTTACATCTCCACTGACACCTCCAGGGCTTCACCCCTGCAGCTGTTACCATAAAGAAAGGAGGAATGACCTTAAAAAGCAAAATAAAGGAGCAGCAGGACCAACAGTGAGCAGTCCTAAGGGTGCTTGGTAGCTAGGCAGCATCTGAGCCTCTGCTTTTCCTGTCTTTCCCAGAGAGCTCCCTCCTCTTCTCTTGATTTCTCATTCTGCATCAAGTTCTCTCTTTTTGAATTCTATTTGCCAAGTCCTTAATCCACCACATCTGCATTTGCTTAATTTTCAAGCCCAGTGTTTTACACCAGGCACATGTTCTCATGTTTGTCTTTGAAATCTTTTTCTCAAATTTCCATATCGTTCCTTCCTTATTTTTCTAAGTTACTTTGGTAAGAGTTTTTTTGTTTTGTTTTAATTCTACATTTTTCTCCCCTACACAAATATTGGGCCTGCTTCTTTTCCCTCATGCCCTGCTTCTTTGACATATTGTAGAGTCCTGAGATTTGTCTCTGTATTTCTCTTCCTTTGTTACTTTTTTCTTGTCCAGTCTCTCCCTGTGGTAGGAGTTTATGTGACCACACTACATAACAATGTCTTTTAATCCAGGTTCCCTGATCAGGTTGGAATTTGTGTTGAGGGCAAGAAGAAAGGGGTCTTCATGATTTGATTTACAGGTCAATCCTGAGTCTTCATGTAGTGGTACATTTATCACTGGTAGTTTCCTGTCTTCTATACACAAGATTTAGTTTGCTGTAAACCAATCTTTGCACTTCAAGCCTAAAGAATTGCTGTTAGGAATAAAGCATTATTGAACACAAACACACACACACACACATATATATATACACAGTGCTGTCACAAAAATTTCATTTTTGCTTTTTTTCCATTAAAATATACACACGAATCCTTATTATAGGAACGCAAAAAATGTAAATACCCAGCAAGGAGTTTCTTATTTTATTACTGTTCAGCTTGGGTTTGTAACCACTTTTCTAGTCAAAATCTTAAAGAGTTGAGGGTTGGTTGTTATTGTTGTTGCTGCTGGGTTTTGATTTTCAGGGTATGTGTCTGTGAATTGAAGTGCAGGGAGCATGATTTGTTTTTTAGGTTTTTTTCCTAGAGGGGAAAAAACCCTAAAACATTTTTGCTTTGAACCTACACCTTCCATTCCACACTGTAACAACGTCTGAATGAATGCCAATTGCTGTCTGTTCACATTGCCCCTAAATTCTTATAAATTTAAATACAGAAACTAGGTGGAGGTGCCAGAGCTTATCAATAGAAATATTTTAGTTCTAACAGAATGCCCAGAGAAGCAGGAGTATTATCATTGCTTCTGCAAAATGCCTCATCCAAAGCATTTTTTTAGAATTGATTGCCTCTCAGACTAACCTTTCTTATGGAACAGAGATTTGGTTTCTGTATTTCAACTCTCCTTCCTCTAACAACTCACCACTCTGACTTCTGCCTTGATTTTTTTCTATGAATGTTTTTCAAGTTGAAGTTCTGAGTTACACATGAAGCATGTTGAAGTTCGTCAATGAGCTGTGCAGAAAATGATCAGTGCAAGTTCATGGAATACTATTTATACAGTTTAATTTTAACTTGTAACCTGTGATCAGTTTTGTCTGGATATCAGTCTTCAAGAGCTTGACAACAGAAAATATCAAATCTTTATGTATATTCAAGAAATGGAAATTTTGGGACTTATTTCCTAGAGTTGGACTAGGCAATGGGCAACCAAACACTAAAGGACAATTTTCAGAAGTCCATATTTTATGAATTTCACATTAAGTATACTCATAACATTTTCAAAAGGAATCTACTATACAGTACTTGCCTTCAGTAAACATCAGGTACACCAGATATTCATAAAGGAACAGACATCAGATGAAGGATTATAAAATTGTCTGGTCTATTTCAGCAACGCCAATCATGGTATTTGCCAATCAGATACAATTGTTCATATCATCTGCCTTCTAGACACCTAAGGTAAGAGCATGTAAATATTTTAATAAATGATATATTTTGCTTTCTTCAGCCCGTTGAAGGTACCTGTGAAAGGCTTCAGGCTTTAGAAATCTTCCAGACTGTTAAAATACTCCTCCTATCCTAAAAAAAATTCAAAACAAACAAAAACCTACAAAAAAACCCAAACAAACAAACAAAACAGATTTACAGAAGCTGAAAAGAAACTTGGTGGTAAACACTATATTAGATAATAACCCCCTTGTCCTGAAGTCAACTCATCACTTATCAACAGCAAATTGAAGAGCAAAGAGATCAGTTTTTCATATTTTCTCATGCTTTTCAATTAAAGTAGTTATTGATCTAGCTCTCCTCTTTACTACAAGAACATCTGTCTTTCTGTTGCCCCATGGTCTCAAAGAACAACTTCTAGTTAGCACCTGCATGTGGGAAAAATGATGAATTTAAATGGAAAATAACGATATTTGGTATCACATAATTTTTAGATACTTGTGAAGACAGAGCAGTGCTTTCCTCTGAGTAATGTCTATGTTTCATTGCTGTTGTTGCTCGAATGCTCTGAGCAAGGCTTCCACCCACAGAATTCTCACAGAGATGGCACAGAACCTTCTTTAACCTCAGGTTAATGAGCTCCTTCCTGAAATGTACTCCTAAGGTACATTTTCCTCTGCATTGCACAGACTCTTGATGGGAAGTGGAGATCTAGAGGGGAAAAAAAAATGTGGAACCTGGTCAGGAGTCATGATTTGGGTACTGCTCAAGAAATAACCCAGATCTTTGTGTGTGGCAGGGTCAAACAGAGTACATGCTCCCACTCAAACAGGATGAATCAAAACACTTCCCAAACCAACATTTCCATGACATGACAGATCTTTGAATCACCACACTGGTTACCTACAACAGCTTCCAAGAATTGGATGGAAACTCCTTAAATTAACTGAAAGTTTTGTGCAGCCAGAGTTAATAGTCTAGTTCTAGGGCCAGTGGAATATCAGTTCTTTAAAAATTGTACCTCTAAACTGTAGAAAAAAAATTTATTTATCCCTAGTTCTAAACTGCACAAGGAGATTAAATTTGTTTACCAGAAATATATAATTACAGTTAAGGTAATTATCCTTATTTTAATTTTATGTAATTTTAATAAAAATAATATACACTTTATATTTTACATATAAGAGATTTTATTTAATTTGTATTATATAATGTTAGACAATAACATAGAATTTTATATATTAGAATTTTATATAATAGAATTTTATATTATCATTATTATTATTATTACTACACATTACTATATAATACATTTTATAGGATATTTACACTACTGAAATTACAATATACATTTTAATATATATTCAGGTCTACCCAGTGTTTTTCTATGATCATGGGTTCAACACGAGCAAAAGACGTCATTCCCCTTAAGCTATGTAATCTAAACGTTTGCATCCTCTAAACAAAAAAGCAAACAATACCAAACAAATCAAAAAAACAACCAACCAAAACAAAAGAAACCCCCCCAAAAACCCAAAACCAACTAATTCAAAGCAAACCAAAATTTAATATAATCAGAACAGGAAATGAAGAGTTAACACATTGATTGTTCTCTCTTCCTTTGTCCCTGATTTTCTTGCCAACTCTCTCATGAGGCTTTGTGTTGGTTAAGGGGAATGCAATAGAATTTTACTGGTTGGACTCCCTGGCGCTACTGACCATCAACTGTCCTGGGTTGAGCTACCCTTGTACTGAGTGCTTCAGAGAAGCCTTTGCCCTCTAATGAGGATGGTAACCTGCTTAACAATACAGTGTGATTAAATTTTCACAACTGCTTTTCTTTAGCTTAAAATGTAGAAAGGTGTCTGCCTAGAAACAAAGACTGGACATAAATCACATGAATTCCAATTAAACAGATTATTCAGGGAAAGCTTAAAGACAAAAGACAAGGGGCAGAGATCTTTCCAGTGAGGGAGACCAGACAGCACAAAAAATGCATCAGGGCTGTGCTGGAACTTCAAGGACAAGCACAGAGATGCTCCTGCCAGTGGTTTGCTGAACCTAACCTTGGACAGCAGCACAGCAGAGAAATGGGGAATTATATCTTCAAAAAAGCTATACACACACACACGTGTGAACATATGAGTCTGCTTATGTGTAAAATTCTCTATACCATGTTTCAAGGCTACAGTTGCAGTTACAGTATATGCAAATATTTTTGTTGTTTCTCAGTTCTGTACTCTCATCCACTTTTGTTAGATGGAATTAGAAGTTTTGTTATTAAATTTTGAAGGTACATTTAGAGTTTGTTGGTGATTGACACCTACTGACAACCTTCCCTGCTAATTCATCCAAAATTGAAATTGGAATTATACCAAAATATCAACTTTTCTAAAGCCTGTAATTTTATCAGAGAAAAGAGAGAATCTTTATTGGATTCTAAGGCATTGTGTTATTACCCAATGCCCTTTGTAGTCTTTAAAACATGCAGAAAAAAGACAAGTCCCATCTCCAAGGACCAGCACAGAAAATACCTCTTCTGTGGCTTCTCAGTACAAAATGAGATTTTATATATCACTGCTGCCTTTTGAAGGAGATAATGACTTTGTTCTTTTAATACAACAGCAGAAGAAGGTCATCCAATACATGTGCTGTACACAACATGTGTAGTCCTGCTGTCAATCACCAAGTGTCTTTCCTGGAGACCTTTTATGATGTCCACATAGACAGACAAGAGAAAATGCCACCAAATTTCAGTAGCTGGCAGGATTTTGCATGCACTGCCCACTCCTTGATCTCTGGCATAGTTTATGGAGCAATCTGTCATCCTAAAGCTCTGGAAGGTTTTGTGTGTCACTGACCAGACAGTGATTTCTCTGGTAGGTGAATACTTAATGTTGAGCTGCTGAAATGACAATAATTTTAGCATTTGTAATGGATAAAAGAAACAAACAAATCCAATCCAAAAATAAATGGAAACAAACCCCACAAGTCTGCCTTTTTGCTGTTTCTTTGTGTTGTTTTAATTCAGTATAACACAGAAACTGTGTCCTCAAAAGAGGCAAATCATTGCAGTCCTACTGAATGCAGTGAAGCTCTACTTATTCACATCAACTAGTTACAAGAACCAAGTGGGTTTTTTGGTTCTTTTATTTTTTTTCAGAAATAAGCCTTGAATGACTCAAAATTAACTTCCACTGTTCAATTTCATCCTCTAACCACTATCCAGGGATGTCTCAGAGCTCTCAAAGCCAGCAGGCAATATGAGACCTAATAAGACAAACTTTTCTGCAGTATTTCCTAATATTAATACAAACACTACCTGGCTGCTGGGACACAGGAATGCTGTAATCATTTTGCCTGCTCCTGGCAAAACAATCACTCTGAGTTAAAGGGAACAGCAGACAACTCTGGTTTAATAGATGCTAATAGAATTTGGCTAAGCATGGATATTTTATGCAGACCCCAACTGATTTTGGATGCTTCTTTATGAACTCAGAATTACTTGTCTCCTGATGAATTGTGTCTGTGTGGTCTTGTAAATGGTGTTAGCTGCCTTTGGAAAATTAATTTAGAGCTCAGTAAAATGCACATGTACAGAAACAGGAAAAGTATCAGAGAAAAACAGTGTTTCACTACATGAGAAGTCTGTAGCAAGCCATGAAGGCGTTACATAAAAATAATGTCAAGAAAAGAGAGGAAAATGAAATATAGCCTTTCTCTTTGATTTTATGACGTCTGATTCACTAGCTGTGCATTTGAAAGATGCACTCTAATGGCATCTCTAGGCAGCATTAGACCATCAATTCTTAGTTTTCTGTTGAAAAGTGTTGAAAGCACCTAGTGTGAATGCAGTAGGGGAAAAAAATACCCTCAGGTGGGGCTGGAGGAGCAACTGAATGACACGGCTGTTAAATTTAGTTCTAGTAATCCAAATCCCTTTGTGGATCATGGTGTTTGGTTTCTCTTTGTCCATGCAAAACTTTATTATACCTTCAAGCCTGATTTCTGCTGTTAGCATGTTATTTATGCAGATCACTTAAAATATATATAGAAAAGTACTTTACATTTTTCTTTTTTTTTTTTATCCAGGTTTTATCATCCATGGATAACTGATTGCAGATGAATTGAAGGACTGTTACTGATTTAGCTGAGGAAGAGTAAATGAGCAGTTACGATTTTGTAGCTTGGGGCTCAAGGACACAGTGTCACACAGCATCTGAATAGTTGCATGAGTACAGGCACCTGAGACACAACTCAGTTCACAGAAACCCCAGGTCCCAGATCCTGATCTCCAAAGATTATGTGCTGGGACTGTCACAATTTATTTAGTGGCATGGGGAGCTCATGATTTTAGTTCTGGAGTTCAAATACTTGATGACCAAGAAGGTTGCATATAGTGCATTGCTGAGGTCATAGAATCTAGAATCAACACCAAAGGTTAGAAAACCTCTCTGAAATTGTCGAGTGCAACTGTTCAATCCAGCACTACCACCATGGTACCTTAATCATGTCTGCAAGGGCCATATCCACATTTTTGAACCCTTCCACCACTTTCCCAGGCAGCCTGTTCCAATGCCTGTCAACCCTTCCAGTGAAGAAATTTTTTCCTATTATCTGATCAAAACCTATCTGACCAATCTAAAAGATGACCAGCACCTTTTTACACTCAGGCTATTGAAGTGCTGGCTGGCTAGAGTTCTCAGACTGGCAGTGTAATGGAGAAATGAGGACTATTTCAATCAGAGCACTTGAGCAACAGCAAGCTGGAGTGTGGAGAAGTTGTGTGAGTACTATGTGATCACAAATTAGAAGCATAAACTCTGAGCTCAAATCTGCTTTGGTGCCTGAGGCATTTTGTTCATATTCATGCTCCGCAGAAGTGATCTTATCTGGAAATGAAATCTTTTGAAACAATATTTTTCCCAGTAAATAAAAATGTGTCTTTATCTCCATAAGTTCTCCCCAGAGTGTCAGTGGATTTGTTGTCTCACAGGTCTCTGTGCTCAACAATCTTTTTTCCGCTTACAGCAGGGAACCCGTACAGGAAACCCTTATCAATTTCCAACCAGAATCTGAATTTGCTAAGCTGTTACAGAAGAAAATTAAAGCCCTCATCCTTTTTCTTTCTTGTACATGATTTGCTTTATATAATTAAAAAAAAAACACACAAAAAAACCAAATCAAAAACAAAACCCACACAACCCTGCACTAGTGAGTAGAATTGAGAATGTGATAATTTCTGTTTCTCGTGCTTTATTCTCATGCAAATGAGAGGTTCAAGTTCCAGCAGTTACTGGAGTGTGGCTCTTTAATCACCGGTTTTATTTACCAAGAATGACAACAGCTTGTGAGAATGTTGCAGAGGCAGGAAAGATAGAGAGGAAATAGGACAAGTGAGGTTTCTAACTGACAAGATCATATTCTGAATATTAGCAAGCTTAGTCTGAAATAAGACTTTTCATAAATACCATTTTCTCCTCCCTTCTTTACTCCACACTGGGATGATTCTCTTAGATAATCTGGGCAAACAATTTGTGTTCCAGTAAGAAATTCTGGCTACACATTCAAAAGCAAGTATTAAATGGATATTTTGGTGTTTATCCATTTCAAAAAACAGCCATGAAAGGGAGATAATTTTTATTAAATAAGACAGAGTTCTCTCTAACTATGATACCTGGGAAAAGTGCATTACTTAACATATTGGAATAGACGCTTTTAAATATTTTCTTCCTATAATTAAAGCATTCTGATTTCTGTATCATAGAGAAATAAAGACTTAATCATATGTTAAACTTCAGCTGTTTACATTTTGTTTTCCTTTAGCAGTTGACTCAGAGATTGTGACAAAATTATATATGACCTTTGATACTGATATGACAGCTCTATTTTATTGATATAATATCTGATAATACTGGGAAAATCAAAATGTGATTTAACTCATTTTCTAGCTCCAGCAAAGTTTATATTCCATGGTGCACAGTAGTTGGAATGACATTTTAATAAAACAGTTGTTGAGCCCTGAGGAGTCTGACAGTAGCAAAGAACTGAATAAAGAGGTCATCAATTTTTCGTAGAGATGGAATCAACCTGTAGAGTTCATGAATAATTCACTGAATTTTGAAAGGCAAACCTTGGGAAGCATCTCATCAAAGCCCCCTTAAGATGAATTGTCAAGAACACTTACCTACTGGTCTAGCCTGATCTTGTTTCAAGTGTATGTCCGGGACCTTTCTTACAACAGTGTGGAGCCCTGGTTTGTTAGATACCTTTGGCCCTCAAGTAACATGTCAAAATTCACTTCTCCCATGAATACTACTAAGTCGTCAAGAGTGGCAAGACAAATGAAATGTTCTGAAATTTTTTTGATGTTTGTGTTTAATTCAGCTTTGGTTCGGACAGCTGCAGTTTCCTAAGGCATGCACATTCACAAACAGCTAAAACAGAAGGTCTGGGGATGGTCTGCAATGCAGAGAAATATACAGGGTCAATTTTACTGGTTATTGATAAACTAACCTGTGTGAAACTCTGTCAGCTTTGGCTAAATGTGACAAAAGAAACATCTAAGAAAATTATAAGTTCCCAACAATTTGGCAGTCTCATGAATTTGATCAGGAAGGAGTTGTGAAGTATTTTCCCTAAAATAGTGTTCTTCAGTACTAGTTCCTTTTGGGTACAATAACATTTGTATAACATTGCTCTCTAAAACCTCTATTGCATTTTATGGGTGTGCGTCCACAAAATTTTCTTTAGACATCCCTGACAGAAAAAAAAAAAAAAAAAATAGAGTTGTCACTGGTGTAAGCCACTGTGTATTAATAAAAATTGAATTTATTTCGATCTACCAGATCTTGCATTATCATACCTTCAGTGCTACAGGTACTTATCACATACACAGAAATACAATAAAAGGTCAAAATGTCAGTAAGTAAATCAGTAGTCTCAGTTTTCAGGTGCAGTTTGGGAAAAAAAAGTAAAAGGGAAGGGGAAGGGAAGGGGAAGGAGAGAGGGAAGGGAATTTTAGAAACCTGGGCAGTAACAAGTTAATTTATTTTAAGCCTTGAAAACTGATGACCGTTCAAGGAGGCAAGCTAGAAAAGGGCATGACTGAAATGGAGGGGCTGTACAGAGGTAGGGCATGACCTCTCTGGAGCCAAATTTCCTGTTCATGGTCCATGGCACATCATATGGCACAAATGGGGTCAAGGAACAGGCAGGAGCAATAGAGGAGGATCAAGACCACCAAGGATCCTAAAGTGCTCCACAATTCTCTATCAGAAGACTGCACATGACTCATAGTGTTGCATTAGACGCCAAGAATTCCCTCCCTGGGGATGTATCTAGGTGTTCTCATGCTAATTTTCATGAATTAACATGGCAAACTCTTTGTTTCCTGGGCTCTTCCCCAACAAATTAAGACTATGACCTTTACTTCAATCATGGACATCAAAATTACAAAAATCAATCTCTGGATCTTCAGGTGATGATGCATTTCTTTTCCACTACATATTCTTGTTCTTTCTCTTTCATTTTCCCCTTTATATATTTTCTTCATTATATTTTTATACTTTATATAGAAAAAAAAAACAACCTAACCAAAACAGCCGCATACTTACTTTCCTTTCTGCTGCAATTACATTGTTTGAAAATAAATCTGCCTCATACCAGTCATTCAGTGTAATTTCACTCTAATCCACCCCAAAAGAGTTACTAACCCTTGTTTGAAGTCTTTTCTTCATCTACCCTGCCCCAGGGGCAGATGATACGGGGGGTTGGGGGGGGGATTTTGTGCTATGTCCTTCTGAGCTGTTCCACAGATCTTACAGTGAGTGGGATCAAGAGAAGATCCTTCTTCCTTCAGCTGCCACCAAGCTTCTCATTCCTGGACCTATTTTGACTGCACCCTCAGGATTTATGAATTTACAGCAACTCCCCATCTGCCTTGTTGAACTACAAGGCAGGAAGATTTCATTAAATTTTGAAGGAAAAATAGTTGTATTTGCCAGGTGAAAGATGTCTTGAAAGCAGCAGTGCCACCCAAGTTAGCCATTCTGTGGGAAGAGGGGGTACAGTGGGATACCTGTCGCTAATGAGGTGCAAACATCCTGATGGCACCATGATCTGCCCTATCCCCACTGTAAGATGGAGGTGAGGTTGGCAATGATGATGGAAATGATCATTGCCTTTCCCTCACCTCAGCTCTCTCAGGTGTCTTTGCTGCAGCATACAGTGATGTGACAATTTTCAAATATTTCTGGGGTTTAGTCCCAACTCATTAGTTATTTTATTATCCTATGCACATTCTATAGTGCTCAAGACTCCTTTAATAATCATTAAATGAAAACAAAAGAAAACAAAACTAAAAAGATTTTAAAATCCTGACATTTTAGCTCATTAAATATTTGCTTCTAAATGTTTCATTTTTTGCAGATATGCTGAACTATGAAAAAAAAAAATCAGTCTCAGGTTCTGGTTATATCCAGAGCAGAAAACAAAATTGCTTTTGAGTCTTTGAAGTTCATTTCTGCATCTGCCCATTAAAAATAAAATGAAGTCAGAAATCCACCTTTTATTTAGACACATATAAGACCTGCATTTCATAGCAATTTTACCAGGAAAAGACAGTTCAGAAATAAGGATAAAAATAAAGCTATGCACTAAATTTATTTCCACTGTCAAAGACTTAAGAACAATGTATTTTCTGTTTAGCTGCAGCAGGTCATAAAAAAGACTGCATTAAAACAAGTATCTTTTTATTAAGTGACACATGTATGCAAGCTGCTAGACAGCTGGAGAGAATTGCCAAATAAAACAAAGGTGGTTATAAGCAAGAGATTTTGTTCCTATTGAAACAGAAGACATTTTCTTTTTTACTATAAATCCATACTCTAACTATGACAGCCTTATCAAGCCTAAGAGTATAATGCTATTTAGCTGACCAAAACACAAAAATTTGGTTTAGATGAGTTATAACCAGAATGCCCTAATTTCCTTGTTTTATCCATTTCCTTTTTTTTCACCATCAGTCCCTGTATCACTTTTTTGCTGTTCCCCAATCAGAGATCATTGATAAATTTATCCCTTGAGCTTCATCAGCTCATTAAACCCCTTTTACTGCTGGTCTTGCAGCACAGTGTTGCGTCCTAATAAAACTTGTTTTGTTTTCCTTGCATCCACTTTTAATAAATTCTTTTATTTAAAGAGACACCATCAAGGCATGCAGGCCAGTAAATGCCCTAAAGCAAATTTACAGTGAGAGGGTGGTAGTTCCCATTCACAGGCTCTGAGCTCAAGATAAAAGCTGAAATCATGTACTCCAGTCATGTGCTGCCTGCAGGCGCTCAACGGGGAAGAAATTTAATGTGCCTAAATCCTCTCCATATCACTGAAACATCTAATAAAACCTGTCCAGCTCCAGAAAACACCTCAGAGGAGAAAAGCATCGTAGTCAACATACTTCTATCTTAAGTGGTTTAACCCATGGGACGCTTAATAATCTGCTGGTGTGTTGCCTTGAGGAATAATCATTTTCTCCAGTATTTTATCCAAGTCTCTAGAGAGTGAACTGTCACAAGGAACAGCTGGTAAGCAACAGGAAAACCTGTGTTCTGTGACAGGGAAAGTCCTTCCTTCCTATTGATAACTCCTCATCTTATCTGTGCCTGCATTTTGATATTCTGCTTCCAGTTTCCAACAAGTCACTTCACTGCCTCCAGAGATCTGTTAATCACAATGAGTCCTCTCCCTGGATGAAATGATTCCACAGGAATGAGAGTAGGAAAAATTTAAAAAATTACTATTGTCTTTTTTGCTTGGTAGGTCTTAATTGTATACGCTTAGGGCAGGAAGCAATATAACAAGGTAGGAGCAGTTAGAGAAGAATCAAAATTACGAGAATTGGAAGGCAATTGTGAGAGTTCAAGGTGGATAACTACTGAGTTTATATCTTTGGAAGATCACCTCTGTGAACCAATTTATGCCAGGGTCACTGTGGTGTCCCACTCTGAAGGGGAAGGGAGCACACATGACTCATATGCACCCATGATGGAAAGGGCATGGCAGCAGTCAGGAGGTCCATAAAAACTTACAAAATTTTAGTAGTAAACTGCACACATGCCAAAGAAATTGGGATAAGTTAGTCCCTGATCTTACAGTATTAACACACTGTAGTGGATTTTAAATGAGGGGTAGGGTGAAAGAGAATAGAGAGGGATTACAGAGAGGGAGAGAGAAAGAAAGGACGGAAGATCAATAATCCCATCTGAAGGAGTATCCAGGATCCTGGGTCACCCCCCAGGCTTTATGGAGGTACATTTTTATGGATCACATGCAGATACAGCCCATTCTTCCTGACTTTTCTGGAAAAGGAGCTCTGAGGAGCTTTGGGTCTCTTTGGTGGTCTTGATCCCCCCAAATGGATCAGCCTCAAAGGATGTTTTTGACCTCCATCCAAGATTTGACTTGATCTTAGAGGTTTTTGCCAGCCTTAAGGATTTTATGACCAGCTGGTGTCTTTTAAATGTCTCACATATACATATTTATTTCTAAATTCAATTTTAGACTTTCATTTAAGAAAGAAAGTGTAACTTTCCTGAAACAGGGAAGAAGGAAGGTTCCGGGAAGGGAAGGTTCCGGGAAGGGAAGGGAAGGTTCCGGGAAGGGTAGGTTCCAGGAAGGGAAGGGAAGGGAAGGGAAGGGAAATATAAATCTACATTTTAATCTAATGAAAAGTGATATCTTCTCCTTCCATAAGATTCCATCTTGTACAGTTCCTGCCACAAAAAAACCCTACTATGCCATAAAACATTTCTAAGCATTTATATGAACTTTGCAATTACCTCTAATTTTACACAGAGATGACCAGAGATGCAATGACACATAACAGTGTAAAATAGATAAGGATTAATATAGTTTTCATAGCTTTTGTTAAAATGATAAGAAATGAGACTTTAATGATAAAGTTTGTGAATTTTTTACAAAATGCTTTTATAAATTGAACTGATCTCTTTTTAAATTTTTTTTCTTTTTTCTTTTTTTTCCTCTTTTTTTAAGGAGTTGTATGATGCAGATGCTGTAGATTTTCCTGGAAGAATGTTGTCCATCATGCATACATATGTAGTGTTTTACTCTAGTATCAGCAAACTATGGCTTGAAATTAATCAATAATATAGCTCCTGTAAGGGAATTTAAAATAAAACAAATAAAAATCCCACACAAGCAAAATCAACAAATAAAATCCCAAACAAACAATCAAGGAAAACACTTTTTGGGTGGGGTAATAGTGTTACATAGCTCCTGAATCTGAGTGGGTAGTGACAGGGATTGAGCAAAACAACTTCACCCTTCTAGTGCACACAGCAGCTTCAGTCCTGCAGAAATAATGGGGATACAATATACCCCTGATTAATTTCACCTAATTTATAGGTATTGTGGTTTACCACAGCTCAACATCTGTGAAGTGTTGGTGGTAACAGAATAAAAAAAGCCAACAACATTTGATAATTTTTTGTCTCCAATCTGTGAATTTACATGATGAGATTTTAATTTGCAAGTCAGTTTCTAAGGCTGTCTGAAATAATGCCTTTATCCTTTATTAGGTATTCTGTTAATGATGGCATGCTCGTTAGAGAGGGCCAAGGTCAGGTGTGCCAGTCTTCCATTACAAATTAGGCTCAGCAGCGATTTTGGTGCTGCTATTGATTTAACTTGTTGAGATATGACCTGTCCCACTAAAATATTGTTAATAATTCCATGCATCTCCAAGTGCTGACAGCAGCAGCACTTCATCTCATATTTGTCTTCACAATGGTTGTTTATTGGGTTTGACCATTCTCAGTTCATTTCATCCAGTTACTCATCTAATAATTGAACCTCACAGCTGCCAGAGTAAAAAAATATCTTTTTTTTTGTTGGTGCTGCTGCTTCAAATTAAATTATTATAAATTTTTAAGGCCCTAGAGGAATAATTTTTGTGGCTGTCATTAAATTGTCTCTTTCTTTTCAATCTTTTTTTTTGTGAACAATCACCTTTACTTGCATAAACTAAGGGAAAACACAGAATTATTCTTCATCCACACCAGGTGAAAAATTTGCATAAGGAAAGGGTTGGACTGGAAAAGTTGCTTGTTTGCAAAGCATGCTGCAATCAGGCACTGGAGCAGGTTTCCCAGAGAAGTTGTGGATCCTGCATCGCTGGAAGTGTTCAAAACTGAATTGGGTGGGGCTTGGAACAACCTGGTCTAGTGGAAGGTGCCTCTGCAGGGGATTGGAACCAGATCATCTTTAAGGTCCCGTCCAAAACAAACCACTTTTCATTCCATGATTCTGTAGAAGTTATGAAATACCACCTCCCTTACCCAAAGCAAACTCATCTTGAGCAGGATGCTCAGGACAGTGTCCAATCATGTTTTTAACAATTCTAATACTCGGGACAATGAAATCTCTTTGCCCAAGTTTTTGGAGTGCTTGTGCACTCTCATAGTAAAAGTAATTTTTTCTTAAGTCTCATTCCCCGTTTCAGTTGGTGTCCCTGGGAATATGGGATCATACAAACACATTAACTTAATTTAAATCACATGTGAATGTCCAGAGACCTCTCTGGTACTATTTAGAGCAAGTGTAGCATGGGATGAAGCTTGGCTTAAAAACATGCAAAAACATCCTTTTCTTCAAACACAGCCCAGTCCCTGCCCTGGCCCTGGAACAGTTTTAATTACTTATATAAACAATCTAGAGTAGTGTCAACAGGAGAAACTGAAAGCCAGCAGCACTTAATCCACTACTTAGTGAAGACAGAATAAAGTGGTGAAACTTTTTCAGGCATTGTTCCCACTTGCAGTGTGAGTGCTGTGCCTAAGGCAGCAGAGAGAAATGTGAGATTTCTTCCCTCACATTCATGAATCAAGCCATAGATACTATTTCCCCTCTCCAAAGCCCCTGAGTCTTGTGAGATCAGAATTTTACTTTTCAATAAATATACTATTTTTATAAGGGATTTTTTTAGTTCTATCACTGAGACAGACAGAACTCTTTGCTTCTCTATCTCTTTATTTTTCTTTTTTAGCAGTGCATTTGCTGTTTAGATACACAATACACCTCCTCCTCTTGGGGATTTTATTTAAGCATTTGATACAGTGTCAGTTTATTTCTGGACTTGGCATTGAAACACTTCAGCCCCTCTTTTTACCTCCACCCATTTGTACTTGGTCAGCTGCCACAAATCCACATGGCTCCTCACCTTTGCAAACACAGAGTGAAACCACTGAGATGTTCTAACCTTCTCTTCCTTTCCTTCCCTTAGGGTGAACATTTCAAACTTTCACACAAATTGTAGTTTAGTTGCATAAATCAACTATTTACTGTTATAATAGATTCATAGAATCATTAAGATTGGAAAAGATCTCCAAGATCATCAAGTCCAACCTTTGACCAAGTACCACACCCACCAAACCATGCTAATGATCCAATTGTCAGGTAATTGTATTTCAAAACACAGTATTACTTCTTTATTTATGCTTTTTCCCTTCTCCTTCTTGCTCACTTCCATCAGTAAAGGGTCTCAGATCATCCCTCAAATAATGGAAGGGCTGATTCTGGTGTGAGTGAGTTCACTATAGCTATGACCCAATAGCTTAACTGATAATTCTGATATAAAAAGATAATTCTTAACTGGTGTGTGCAAACCTTTCATATCAGAATGGCTTTGACAGCACTTTGATTCTGGTTTATAATATCTCATCATAGAATCCTTGAGAACTATGGAAACATACACAAGTGACTGGGGGCATAAGGAGGAAACTGAAAGCACATTAAAATGCAGTGGCTTTCTGGCAAGTTCTTGAATTAATTTTATTCTTTAAAGTAATTCTTTAACCAGCCAAAGGCAGTTCTTTTGTGGAGGTACTAGATGATACTAAAAGGGCACTGACACTCCACCAGATATGAATCAATCACCCACTAATTTTTACTTTTGCATTTGATCAAGACATAACTAAGAGGCAGGATTTTATTTGGAGTTTTCAACAGAAGGCACTTTTCAAAGCAGTTCATGCAATAGACTATCTCTTCTTTCTTCATTCACTCCCATTTTGTCTCAGAAGCTGATTTTCCATCTAGAACTTGTGTCTTTGGACAAGACATGTAAACCTATCTGCTGGAGCTGTTGGGAATCCACCTAGTCTACTCCTGGTAGGTGACTAGCAGGACAGGTCACTAACATTTTTCTCTGCATGAGTGGTGTTCATGCCTTGTTGACACAGAATATTCTCCACATAATCATTATTCAAAAAGAGAAAGTCTTATTTTACTGTCAGACATAGTCAGCTCACAGGGTCCCCACACCAGGCAGTGACTTTATGTGATTCACTCTCTATATTAAGGTGATTTTGTGACTCACTCATCCCACAGGCTTGGCAAGTCAATGAAGCCTGTAAATTTATCTCTAGGTCAGTTTCTCAGGGGCATGTCAGCTGACTTTAAATTTTTCAGTATTTACTTCTCATTAAATACATTCCACATTTTCCTGTTTTAGTGTTCCATTTTAGAATATTTTTTCCCTTTTTAAATTGTTTGGGTTCTTTGCTTATATAGTCATCTACTAATGTAAGGAATAAGTGCTATTTAAAATAGCAGATTTGAGAATGCAAAACACTTATGTCACTTGTTTTAACTGATAAGTTTCCTTTAAATTGAGCATTTGGTTTTACTGTAACAACTTGTATTAATACAGTAAATTAAAATGTTTTTAAAAATCTGAGGAAAACAGAACATACTGTTTTCTTTATTTTGTAAAAATAAGGCTTGGTCTCTTTGTGTTTTAAATAGTTCTTTGATCTCATTATTAATGAAAAAAAATACATCTATGCAAACTGCTGTAACTTTAATAAATAAGTAATTTAGGGGCTGAGACGGACATGTGCTACTGAATGCATTCATCATTATTTGGTATGAAGAAAGGAACATGATGTGTTTTAGCTGCACTCAAACACAGGGTTTTAGCAAGAAATCTGGGCAATCTGAGGCTTTCTGTTATTTTGATTCTAGCAAATAACTGAATCCCAGAAATTTTCTTCTAATCATACATAAAATGTCTTATAAAAGATCTGGTTTAAAGTCAGTATTCAAAGAAAACTGAATTTGTTGTCAGAAAGTAGAGAAATATTGTAAGTAGATAAGAAACACAGAGGTATTTATTTTCCATCTCTTAAAACTTTGAAATACATGAAGAAGATAATCTGATCTCTCACTTTTGGATTGAATAGAACAACAATTGCTGTGGTGTGGTTACTTTGAGCATCTTGTTAATCACAGTGTTTATTATAAGTCTTGGGAAGCTGTAATTAAATTTGAACCCACTTGAACTTGATGTAGTGCTTTATGTTTAGCAATGGAGATTGATCTTGTACCACTTGTATCGCATGGAACTGACTTAGATTTCAGTCTGGAGCCAAGTCTCCAACCAGAGAAAGCAGCTATAAACTTTTTCAGGGCTCTTATGTGACTTGAAGCTCAGCAACCTTAAGGTGAGTTTTCTTCATATTCCAAATGATTTAGGTAGGAATCTTGCCACAGTTTTAGAGCTTTCTGACTTTTAAACTGTGCAACAGGTAATATTTAAATTAAAAAACTTCATATTTGCTCTGCTTTGATTTCTCAGCTCTTCAGTCTATGTTGTGACACTGACAGACCACTACATTGACCATTTTTCTTCAAATGAGCTCACAAAACTCATGAGTTTCTAGCATGTTTCTCTGAGGAAGCCTCAACTCCCAGATCTTCAAAGAACTTTGCTGTACCTTTTTGTGTTGGAACCTCTTCTCCTACTTTCCTATATTAAGAAAATGGGCAAGGTTCCATATTGTTTGATCCATAAAGAAATCAAAATCCCATTGAGGAAAAAGAATGGTTTGGGAATAGATCTTTGAAGGTCACCTAGTCCAAATCCCCTGCAATAATCAAGAATATCTTCTACTCGATCAGGTTGCCCAAAGCTCTGCCTCAATTGACCTTGAATGTTTACAGGGTGGGGGTAGATAACCTGATCCAGTGTCTCACCCTTGTAAAAAATTTCTTCATTATATCTAGTCTAAATCTACCTCTTTTGGTTTAAAATCACTACCCTTTGTCCTATCACTGCAGACCCTAAAAAGGAGTCTGTCCCCATCTTTCTTATAAAATCTCTTTAAGGACTGAAAGTCTGCAACAAGGTCTTCCTGGAACATTCTCCAGCCCGAACAATCCCAATTCTCTCAGTCTGTCTTCACAGGAGAGGTTTTTCATCTGTCTGATAATTTCTCTGGTCCTCCTCTGAACCATCTCCAGCAGGTCCATGTCTTTTCTCTGCTGAGGACTCCAGACCTGGACACAGGACTCCAGGTAGGTTCTCATGAAAGCAGAGTAGAAGATGTGACACAAATGCCCAAAAGCCATATTGCTTGCAAGACCTCAATTGTGACAAGAGAAACTGAGACCCATTGTTTAAAGATTCACAAACCTTAAAAGGGTTTCCTTGCCAAGGAGACATTTGCTCAACCAAGACAGCAAGACATCAGCCATCTCTTGAGTCATGTTCTCAGGTGTCTTGGGACTGTGAAAGGATAAAGTGAAGTGGGGGCTATTCTCCAAGTGACCATCACATACCCTCTTGAAACTTGCTCCCAAATTGTGTGTGTGGGTCGACATATAAAGTGTACAGATTTGCACACACAAATGATTTCTGGGAAGGGGAGAGGCAATTCTGGGAATTTAGAATCATTTGTATGGTCTGTATAGATAAATGACAGCTTTTGAACTTTCCATACATGTGTATGAAAGGAGGAGCAATTCCCCCCACACACTGCACTGATATAAAATAATACTTGTTTTCTAATACTGAAATTAAAGTCTTGGAGAAATTTTTTCTTCCCAGCATTCTGGTGACAGATATACAGCTGGATGTGACATGACACAAGGAAATGTGCATTTAGGTGTGCCAAGGACTTCATAATCTCCTGAATCTTTATTCCTCTCAAAACATGCAATCAGCTCCAACAGTCATGATGCAGTTCCATGTTTCCTGCAATGAAATCACACCTATTTCCTACCATCAATTTACGGTAGGCATGCTCAGCATAAGATTGGTCTTTTGCACTGCCATATTCAGACAGACAGATGTTTTCAGGAATGAAAATTAAATAACAATTAAAATATTAATAATTTCCTTTAAAACTATTCACTAGTCTCAACAATATTAGATTTTTTAAGGTTTACACTGATTACTTTTAGGCCAGAACTATGAAATCATTAAGATCTGTTTTCTATCACTATAACTGCATATTTTCTCTTTTAATTTCATATTCTAAGTTAATTTAGTATTAAGAATATTAGATTAAGATCTAGGGTACTGAATACATCATGTACTAAGCCAGATAGATGGGCACTTTACTACAGCTAAGGCTCTGCCAGCAATTGTTTTGCAAGTGGCAGAATAAAGGACTGCATCTTCTCTGTCTTTTCCCTGTTGTTTTCATTTCATGTAAGTGAAATAAAAATAAGATAACCTTTATATAAACCCAACTCGAAGGATGTCTGTATTGCTGAAATGAAAGATATGTTTACCCTGCCAAAGAGCTTAGCTCACAGTTCTGATCCTCCAGGTTGCATAAATGCGAGTCTCTTCTGGTGAATAACTCAATTCCATCTAAAACAAAACTTGCATCCTATAAATAGTTTGTTTCAGAGGCATGTGCCAATAAACAGAAGAGGAAAGGTAGTTTTTTCTCCCTTTCCTCCCTGTCCTCAGCAATCCTCCATGTCATTGCAGCAGTTTTTATGTGCACAAGCACTTTGCCATACTTTCTTCCTTTCCCCACAGCACACAGCTCACATTTTCAGAGTTCTGGTATAAAATATCAATCCTTTACAAGACTGCAACACAACCCTCCCATATTGCTGCACTTAGAACCCTAATAATGCAAAATAGTGTGAACATGAACGTCAGCATGTGTTATGACCTCTGGACACTGCCTGGAGTACAGAGGAGACCCAAGGCCAGGTGCTGCTGAGTGTGTGACCAGTCACTTTCAGAGAGGTCGCTGAGAAATACGAACACAACTAATCTGTGCTTTTTGGTTTTAAAGTCAAGGATTAGTGACTGCAGGCATTACAATTAGCAATCCAGAGTAAATCACATGCAGCTGTTTGAAAATGCATCTCTTCCAGCATGCAAGAGCAAGCACCCTTTAATGTGAGCGTGCTGGCAAATTGTTGCCCTGCAGCACCACTCCAGAGCTGTCTCAGACCAGTGAACTTTTCTCTGAAGTCAAAAACTGTGGTGAAGAAAGTGAGTGACAACAAAATCAAGCCAATTCAGTGTTTTACTGTGCATGAAGCTTGAAGGTTTGGCAGAGGATATTTGTCCTGGGAGCAGCAGAGCACTTGAGGAGGACTGAGGAGAGGAATGCAAATCAGAGACTCATAGAGTACACTGAGTTGGAAGAAACTCACAAGGTTCATCAAGTCCATCTCCTGGCACTACAGAGGACAACCCAAGGATCCCACAACATACCTGAGAGCACTGTTAAACTCTTTTTGGGCTCTGTCAGGTTGGTGCTGTGATCACTTCCCTGAGCAGCCTGTTCCAGTACTGGTCCATACACTGGGTGAGAGAACCTTTGCCTAATATCCAGGCTACAGCACTCTGACAGAGATTTGTGCTGCACCCCTGGGTCCTGTTATGGGGTCACCAGAGAGAAGAGGATGGTGCTGGCCTCCTCTTGTCCTCATGAGGAAGCTGCAGACTGAGCTGAGCTCTCCCCTCAGTTTTCTCTCCAGGCTGAATGAGCCAAGTGACTTCGCTCACTGCTCATGTGGCTTCCTCTCTAACTAAACCTTCTTGTCTTAGGCCTGCTGCAGCTCTTACAGAATTTTTAGCGGCATGAGAACATGAATAATTATCTCCTCTGTTCACAATGTGATATTTGGCATTTTTTAAAATTTTCTTCTAGGTCCCAGATACTCATGTGCTATAGACTATTCCATAATTTGAGATCATGGATAAAGGAATGAGTATGAGAATTCAGCACAATCTTGAGGCTGAGAAAACAATCAGAAGAGTATTGTCAGAAAAAATAACCACAAATGGATACTGGCATTTAACTGGGCTTAGTGTTCAGTTATGACTTGTGATTTTTGAAATTTTGCCAGTGTGTCATAAGGGTGGAGCTCTTCAGAATCCTAAATGGCCTCATGGAAGTTAGGAACTTACTTGTCTGCTTCAGGGCATTTGCTTTCAGATTAAGTTCTGCAGGTTGAATGGATCAATTGTGTTTTCCAATTGGTATTAAAGACACATCTGTATTCACAATAATGTTTTCTCTAATTATCATTGTGCTACTGAAAGCAGAAGGCAGAAGCCAGTCTCTTCCTTTCTCCACTGGTCCTGCATTGTTGTTCTTTATGAGCAATTATCTCTTCTGGAGACATTCAGCTCATTAGAAATCCAGCATCCTAAATCTGATGTTGATAATGCAATACTGTTAACTTTTTCCAGTTCAGTGAAGAGCCAGGAGAAAAAATAAAGATAATCATCAGGGGAAATTTGGTCACCAGCTACTCATTCCTGTTTCTCTGCTGACATAGGAAATAAATAATTTATGCCAGTAGGTCTTCGTGCAATTTTTACTGTCACTTGGAAATGAGGTCAATATGTTTTAATTTACTCTGAATTGGCTACATTTATTTATTTATTTGCTCTTAGTGTGGAACAGACATTTTTCTTCTAATAATTCCTGGCAGTTATATTAACTTTTTGCTATAGCTAATGGCTGAACAATTATTTTTCCTGGAATGCAAATTGAAAGATTAACCTTAGTATTTTTTAAAGCATTTAAATTGTTTTCATGGTCAAGGGTGTTTATGGTACAGTAGCAGTTTAAAATGGAAAATAAATTAATAAATTAATTACAATTTCATCAGCTCAATAAGCAAAGCAAAAATTAAAAGTGAAAATTAATATGAGCAGATGTTATTATTGTTCTCTGGTTTGTGACTCAGAAAACCTGAGACCTTTTCATAGTTGTATTCTTTTTTAATCCACACAGAAGTGTGGATTTCTAAAAATTATGAACAAATATGCCTTGTCAACCAGTGTGAATTGATTTTCTTAAAGTTTGTTTTAATGTATTTATGCAGTGAAAAATTCTGAATCTGTGTCCAGGTTTAGGGCAAATTTGGGGAAGAATCCCCCCAAAGGAGCTCCGGTGGGAAAAGCAGATCCAATCGGCCCCTCCCCCCAACTGGTCCGGGAGGAAAGAAAAATACCTCCTTGGAGAAAGGTGGAAAAAAAACCCTGTTTATTAAACAACAAGACCAAAACAGTATCAAAACAATGAGACCCCTTGCCACTCTAAAAGAGATGACAAACTGAGAAAACCCCGGGTTCAAGCAGCAGCTCACTCAGTCTCTGATCAGTCTCTCAGTGCTGGAATTGTCGCAGGCCAGGGCCGACCCAGTGGGCCACAGCTGCAGCTGCCGGTGCTCTCCTGGGTGTTCAGTCCAGAGCAGTTCCAAGAGGTCCAAAGAAAAGGGAAGAAAAAACAGTCCAGGGAACTTCTTTGCCCCAGCTAGCTAACACTAACTAAAAAGCAAAAGAAGAGCTCTCTGTCCTGCTGTCTGTCCGCAGACAACACAGTCAGGAGCAGGAATGTGGAGGAGTGAGTGCAGTGTCTGAAAACAAACTGCGCGCTTCTTCTCTCTCCCCCTTCACTCTCTGTAACACTCTTAAAGGTACAAAACTTATTATTATTCAACATAAACAGAATGAGACGATTGGGGATAAAAGCATCATATAGTCAACCCAGGACAATCTGTAACCAAGTAATTTTTAATTTAGGATTTTCCTTATCAAAAGAATTTATAATTTTCTGAATTCTATTAACTGTGGAATGTCCCAATGAAGTAAAGAACATATATAGATTGTGAATACAGGATTAGATAAGAGATATAACCACAAAGGAGAGACCATTTGCCTAATTTTCTAATTGCTGCAGAATTTAGTGCTACACATTAAGAGTAATTTCTGAATCCTTTCCCACTGAAAATCTTTGCTTCATTTTAAGAGAAGGACTACATTTGAAACTTTGGCAAATTAAATAACCTAGATTTTCTTTAAAGTTCCTGTGGTTTAAAGTCCCTGTATTTCTTGAGAGCAAATTGAATTGTCTTAAAACAGCAACAAGTAAACCCTAATGACACAGCAGTGCAGACCTTTATTCATTCTCAGTGACTATTTGCAGGCTTGTGTTGACATTTAGTTGTGTAATTGCCAAATGGTATATATGGGCATTATCAGCCTAGGGAATGTTCACAAAGTGTTTATCTTCAGTGATGTGCTTCACAATTTACAATTTATAATGTTTTCTTTTTTGTTACATGCTTGTTTGCCTAGATCTTCTTAGCATTTCAATGAGTAAGACTAAATAAGGATTAAATAATATATAAAGAAAAATCATTTCTCCAGATGATAATTCATGGCAATATGCTGGCTTTCCCCCCCCCAGTAACATATTCTAATATATATTAAGCTTTTTATTTATGAAAATAAATGGTTAGATTTCACTAATAAACTTTAAAAGAGAGTGCGATAATTAAATCAATTATTCTGTTCCGATATTATTAGAGACAGAATATGTTCTCATTGGTAAAAAATTATACTATGTAGCATACAGTGTTTGCTATATAACATAGAGTACACAGTCAAAATATTAATGCTCAAGGTAGTGCCAGTAATAATAAAAATGTGGAAATTTAGCATACATGTAAGAACTAAACACACCTAAATTCTGCTAAAAACCTTAAACAAGGGGAAAGGCCAACCTATAAAAATATAAAGACATATAAAGGGAAAATGAATAACCTTATCAAAACAGAAGCTGTGTACATTTCAATAAGTAGTGCAACCCAAATTATTAAAATGCTGAGATTCTTATTAATTTTTATTGATTTCTGTCATACACAATTCACTTTCAAATGTATTATTTTAAAGGATTTAACATTTTATATGATAAAAGATTTTGTGCTTTTCAAATAAAAGCTGACTGAACATAATTTTACCTTTTGTGTACTGTTTCAACAAAAGATGTGAGTTCAAATATTAATTATATTCCAAACAGAAACTAATTAAACCAGATGCTCAGAATGTTAAAAACTTATTAGAAAACAGTATGAAAAATAAGATACCATTGTAGTAAATGTGAAGTTATTTAATTGTTTTATATATAGGAAATTATCCCTGAATTATCAACCAATTGCTTTGAAGAAATTTGGATTATCCTATGGTTCACTAATAAACTCTTTTTCATGTTGGAAAATGCAGGAAAGAGTTATGAAAACATTCTAAGGTTCATTTCTACAAAAAAAAAAAAAATCAGGGGAAACTATATTTTTTAAATTAACAGAATGCAAGGGTAATGTGCATTGTGGTTCATCTGCTCCAATGGCTCCACCTATGGAAGAATGGATTCTCTGCCCTGTGATCACCACACAGGGTGATCCTCCCATGTGCTCTTTACAACACATTCCTGTCCCCTCCTTGGCACCAGCTCTGACCCCTGCCTGAACATTCTCACCAAAACCCTGTGAAATTCCTGCAGAAATCTCACCTGGGGGGTACAGAAGGGATTGCTCCATTATTAGAAAGCAGATTCTGTCTAATTTGACGACAGAATGAAACCACAGGGCTGAGAAGTAGGGTGGATCAGCCAGATGGGAAGGAGTGGGACAGAGTTTTGGGGGAAGAACAGTTTCTTTAAGCGCATTCTGGTAAATATTTATATCTACAATGTGCAACTGAACCAATTACGGAGACCTTGATCTTGGTATGTCATCAAAGAATTCCAGAAAAACATGATATTGCATGACATAAATATAAAAGGAAACACAAAATCTTTTACTTCCATCAGCCTTGTTAAACACTCCTCCTAATTTGATTTTTCCCAGCTTCAGTGTTCAGAGATGAATTCTTATGATTTATCAGTTCTTTAAAATAAAAACATCAGTCAGGAGTTAATTTAAATTAATTTAAAAGTGTACAAGTCACCTTTCTTTATTCTCAATGATAAATTACACAGCCTAACCTCTTTAATTTTTACTCTTTAAAGTCTCTCATCCTCAATTTTTTTTTTACCTTGCCCACATTCAAAAAATTCTTTTTATTTTGTTAATCTGAACAAAAATAACTGACAATTTCTCTATTATCAACCTCATTCTATTAAGAGATTTGATTAGGTATTCTCTTCTCTATTGTTATATCTTGTTTAAGCATCCAGGACTTCAATAGCAGTTTATACTTGCACTGGGAAGGGAGAGGTCACATCTGCTGTGACCCTCAGTCCTTGTCCAGAGCCATCACCTTCCATTTCATGGCCACAACCTGCATTCCCTTTTTTAAGTGGAATTTCACTTTTTTTTGTAGTCAAAGTTTTCTCTCCACATACCCAGATAACAGGGTTACACATAATTAATTTATATGACAGTCTAGTTCTCATTTGTAACTCCCAATTTTTCAGCTGTGCAAAAACAATTGGTCAGGAAAACTCACTTTATTATGCTTCAGGCCAATAGTTGGCCCAGTTTAGCTTTAATCTAAGGCTCCAAATTAACAAAGAATTTTGCCATTTTCCTCCTCATCCCTACTTTAAATGGATAGCTGAGATGCACTGTACACAAGAGAACATTGACTGTTCTCTCAAGGATTTGAGGTCTCAAAGGGATGGGCATAGTGAAAGAGATTTGTGTCACATAGGTTTTGGTTGAGCATTGCATTTGACCAATGCACCTTTAAAGTTCTTTGCAGTGGAGAGAATTGAACAAATTACAGATTACAGACAGGCTGAACCACCCATACTCAGCATTGATTATAGAAGAAGGGATAGAGAAATTATATCCTAAATTTGATACCTTAATGAAAGACTTAGTTAGAAGTTGGTTGGGTGGAATTCACTGATCAATTTTACAGAACACAGAGGAAAAAGGGAGAGCTTGTTCCTTTATATGTGTAAAATTTTGGATTTTAGCCCTGAGAAACAGTGTCTGCATATTGTCTTGACCTATATTATTAATTCACTCAAGTTTCTCAGTGTCAGACATCTACCCTGTCCTACATCTTCTTTCTTCAGCTCCCTAATGGATAAACTTGTGAAGAACTATTCTAATTATGATTAATTATTAAAATCAGGCATATTTGGTTAAGTAAGATGCTACTTCCAACTCCCAGCAAGGTGTAAATGAAAATATGCAAAAAGTTTTATATTGGAAATATTCCCAAAAAAGATCCAGAGTTTATTGGAGAGCAGAAGCAACTCAGGAAGACAGGAATTAGTAAGAAGGAGGAAATGTAAGTGAGGAGAATTATTAAGAATGACCAATGGTTTACATACAACAAAGCTGTATCTTATCATGGTCACACAAATGAGCAGAACAAGAACATTTGACCAGAAGGACCCTCCTTGCCAAGGCCTGTGTGTATTTTCCATGCTGTGGAGTGAAGCAAGTTGACTTACTTTACCCAGGAAATCCATGTAAAATCCATTAAAAAGGGTAGTTCTAAAAAGGACAGTGGAGTCATTATAGAAACTTAATAAATCAGATTAAAAAAAAGAAATTAGTGCGTCAAATGTTTGACTTCATATTCCCCAAAGATTTTTGAGTATTCAGGGGCTTTCTGAAGGTGTAGGAAGGCAAGAGATTCAGACACTAGGGCAACAAACACACTCAGTCATTTACTTGTAAAGAAAATAACCAAATAATGGGGACTATTAAATCTAGTATACAGTTAAACCATCCATATCAAGTTTTTGTTTTCAGCTTGCATGGAAGGCATTTCTTTTAAACATGCTCTTCCATACATGAAAGAGGGCTGATATATTTCTGACTCAAATGTTTAGCAAATATTTTACTTTTCAAACCAATTTAAAAATGAAAACTTTTATATTTAGGACATGAATCTATTTTTTTAATATCAGCTTTCCTAGTAAAATTCCATAGGAATTGCAAGCAGCAGCTGCCCAATTCTGCCATCATTTAAACAAGCTAGGGTAATATTACTGAGTGTGAATTTCAAGTATGCAGAGCAAGTAATGGTAGTGAAGGACTGGACTGAAACTATGCCCAGAAGTTTGCTAAATATCCTCAACCTTCAACTTCTTTAATTCCATATGAACTCTGTGAAATAATTTGAAGAATTTCTTTGGGATATTGTACATATTTCATTCTCTTAAGGCCTTGGGTTTTGTTTGAAAGCAGTCTTGGAACCTAAGAAAAGTTGTTGACAGCTCATTGCTTCAGGAGCTTAAGCAGGTGGTAAATTAATAGCTTAGGTGGGGGCTGCCATGAAGCATGAAAAGTTATGTCTGGTGTCAGTCCAAATTACTGTCTTTAACTGCACATAAGGCAGTGAAAAAACATTAGCAATGCAGTAAACATGGGTTTAGCCAACAAAAATAGATTGTACAAGGTTTCCTCAAGCAATCTCCAAAAGGTCATTCCATACATATGCCCCAGCCGTTGCTATCATTTTATAGCCATTTGTTGTTTTTCTAAATCTGTGGCTGTAACAACGATCTCATTAGCTAAATCAATGGTTGGGAACATGTTGCAATATTTTTTTCCAGTGGAACTCAGAGAAAAAAGTGCAGATATTTCAAATGCAAGCTAAAATATGAATGTAAATATTTCACTTATTGATGCTAACATTTTTCACTTAGAAGGATATTTCTGGTGTAGGCTGGCTTTCAAGAAAGCAAATGTATTCCATTCATAGACTCACTGAAGTTTTCTCTGTTTGCAGCTCTAGAAACTAGAAAAAGAAAAAAAACTCTATTGGGTAAACAAGATGTTCTTGAGATAACCATCTAACGTTGGCATGGAGATGCCCACACACCATAATTTCACTTAGAGTCTGGAACAGGGTGCTATAACAAATTTTATTTTGGGCCTGAAATAACTCCTGAACCACACACAATCATTTGTGAGTGGTAATTGTTGCAATTAACCAGTGCAGACAGTGGAGCTCCACTGCTGGGGGCAGCCAGGCCATTGGAGCTGATGGAACCATAGAGCACAGACATGGAGCTGTGTGAGAAGTTTCCAGATGGTGAGGGAGTTCCTCAGGATGCCCTGTGTGTGTGCTGCAGTGGTTGCATCTTCCACCTGTCACAGAAACACAAATCATAGAATGGCTTGGATTGTAAAAGATCATCATCTTCCAGCACCCCTGGAACTCCTTCCACCAGCTGAGGTTGATAAAGCCCCATCCAGAACATTCCAGAGATGGGGAATCTACAGCTTCTACAGCAACCTGCCTCACCACTCTCATGTAAAGAATTTCTTCCTAATACCAGGTATAAACCTTTCCTCTTTCAGCTAAAAGCCATTCCAGCTCGTCCTATTGCTCCACGCCCTTGTAAAAAATCCCTCTCCAACTTTGTTGTAAGCTTCTTTTAGGCACTGGAAGGCTGCAATAAATTCTCCCTGAAGCCTTCTCTTCTCCAAGCTGAACAACCCCAACTCAGAGCCTCCCATCCACCACACTGCTCTCACCCTCTGCTTCACACCTACACATTTGTATTAACTGTGCTCTCCTTGGCCCTCCAACACCCCAGAATGGACATTCTGTGCATCCATAATTATTGAACATTCCTTTTGTGGACAGCCTCACTCAACAGAATCAACATGAAGCAATCCTGCTTGTTTCCAGAATTCTTCTCTCTGGTTTCCATAGGCTGATGGTTGCTACTTGCTAGCGAATAAATGCAAGGGAGCTGCACTGGATGGAAAGTCAGAGTTCAGTTGGGTTTCTGTCTGTAGAATTGGCCCCTTCTGAAGGTGTCACTTGTGCACACCACATCCCTTTGTGCCTAGGCATCTTCAGAGTACCCAGTCTGTGCACACTTTCAAGTGTTCAAAGACTTAATTCTGCAAATGGGGGGCTGTGAGGAGAGCAGCACAGCTTCACAAAGCTTCCTGAGTGTGATTAGCTTATCTGAACATCACAAAGGAAACAAAAGAGCACATCTGTGGCTGATTTTTGTGGAACAGGAACAAACATTAGAATCACTCTGCATATGTGTTGGCTCCCTGGGAGCACTTGAAACTTCGAGGAGTGTGACTTAAAAGATCAACATGCTTTTAAAGGAAAGGAACAAAGTCTGAAAGGCTTTTATGTAGGCTGAAGGTGTAAAAATCAGAAAGGTTCAAAGTGAATGCATGAGCCTGTCCAGACCTCCTTTTAACTCCTACTGCATTTTATAAATGTGTGATAGCTGTCTTTAATACAGAGTGGGAAAAGTGTGGTATAATGTTAGTGATGCTGAAGATGGTATTTGACAAAAATATGCAGGCTTTTGTCTTGAATATTGATACAGATTTTCTACTCTATTTTCAGATAATGGTTGCTTTGCACTAAACATAATAACCTTCTCAGCTTCTTCCTCATGTATGTGAGCAGAACAGAGAAAACCTGAATTCAGGAAGGAATCTGTTAAAGAAAAAGTGAATATGGATGAGATGAGGATCAGAATATGATGATCAAGAAACCTGTGTTCCACTCTGGAGTCTTATAGTAGCTTTCATTTGGATTTTGTTGAGTCTTATGCTTTTCTTTCTTTATGGTCTTTTTACAAGTTTTTATTTGTTTGTTGGGCTAATACTGAGAAAATATCAGAGATCAACATTTCCATTTACAAGACAGAGTGTAAGAGGGATATTGTTTATTGTCTGTGGTGACCAAGAAATATCTAGATGAACAAGATTTATTGAAAAAAAATTTAAAAGCCTGGTCCAGCGAGGGCTCCTCTCTCCCCAGATCCACAAGTCCTACCAGGAGCCTGCTTCAGCCTGGGCTTCCCTTGGGGTTTCAGCCATCTCTAAGGCATCCACCTCCTCCAGCACAGGGTCCTACATGGGCTGCAGGGGGATCTCTGCACCCCTGTGCCCTCCATGGGCTGCAGGGGCACAGCTGCCCCACCATGGGCTGCATCGGGGGCTGCAGGGGAACCTCAGCTCTGGCACCTGGAGCAGCTCCTGCCCCTCCTTGTCCCTGAGCTGGGTACCTGCAGAGCTGTGGCTCTGCCACTGCTGGTGATGGGCTCAGCCTGGGCCAGCACTGGGCCTGTTTTGGAGCCAGCATTGGCTCTATGAGACTTGAGAAAGACTTCAGGCATCTGTTCAGAGGGTTCACCCCTGCAGCTCCCCCACTTCCAAAACTTTGCCACACAAACCCATATATCAACACATTCTTAGATCTTTGAACATTCAAAAGAGGTAAATATCACAAATAAATTCAAGCACCTTAATGGGTTATTTATTTCTCAAACAGATATCAGGTAGGAGTGTGGCTACTCTTGGCATTGTTCCCAATCATGGCACAAATGATTCCTTGCATGTCTTTGTTGTGTTTCAGCTATTTAAAATGGTAAATCAGATCTTTTTCCAAGTTAATAATTTTCTTACTTTTTCAAGTTCTTGGGGTTTACCATATTATTCTCACCCTATTTTGGCTCTTGGGATATAGCATGTTATCCATCACCTGAGCTAATTTCACTTCATTCTTCTATTTGCACACTGAAGGGGAAAAGAATTGTTTTACAGGACAGCTCTTCCCACTCTTCAAAGGTGCTACAGTTTGGGAACTCCAGAGATACTGCTGGATGTGAAGCACCCCCATGGAGGTACTGTGAAATCTTTATCTTTGGTCTTTTTTTTATTAACTCAGAGGAGAAAATGCCTGTCAGAATTGTAAATATATTTGTCAATTAATGAACTGGACAGTAATAGCTGATTGCTTAACGCTGCCTTCAGCTCCAGGTGCCTTGATGTATGAATTTGGGGTTAGTAAAGCAACTTTAAGTAGTTTAAGTTACTATTAACTAACACCCAAATTATACTTTTGTAATTGTACTCATACTGACATTTTCAGGCACAAATATAAGATTTATAAAGACCGACTTTATTGTTTGCAGGAAAAACAGAGAGATAGAACAATGAATCATATAATCATAGAATAATGAAATCATACAATCATAGAATGGTTTGGGTTGGAAGGGACATATTTCAAAAACCCTTGCCATGGTCAGGGACACCTCCCACCAGACCAGGCTCATTCAGAGCCCCATCCAACCTGGCCTTGAACACTTCCAGGGATGGGGCATCCACAACTTCCCTGGGAAAGCTGTCCCAGTGTCTCACCACCCTAGGAGTGAAGAATTTCTTCCTAATATCCAATCTAAACTTACTCTCTTTCAGTTTGAAGCCATTCCCCCTTGTCCTCTCATTACATGCACTTGTAAATTGTTCTTTTCCATCTTACTTGAAGGCTTCAATTAGGTGACCCTAAAGCCTTTAGGTGTAACTCAAGGAATTTAGGTGTAACTCAGATGAGAAGAGTTGTCATATCAAACTAAGGCAGAGAGCTTTCAGATCTCCATCCTATGCTGCTGAGCAGGGATTCCCTGGTTTCAGCTTCCAGTGAGATGGAGCCCATCTGACTAAGTGTGCTCATCTACAAATGCAAGTACTTAGGCCAACAAGTGACCCCAGGCTCATCTTCTGGTTGTTGGAGAGATAAACAAAATACATAATGGAGATTAGGAAACAATTTCATTTTAAAATAGATATTTACCTCTGGTGAAATCATATCAAATTCTATTGACTATTTTGGAAAAATGTATTGTGTAATGAGTGTTGTAATGACTACATTAAATGTAAGTACTTACATGACAAAGGTCACAGGTGAAAAAATCTGCCCAGGGAGGAAAGAGGGATTTTGAAGAGTTCATGAACACTTGCTTTCTCATTCCCTTCCCACATTGCTCCCCTAAAACCCCACATTTATTCAGAGGATGTAAGACAGGGAGAAAGGCTACACTGCCTGCTCTCCCAGGCATCCTGTTACTTCACATGATTGTAGTGATACACCAAGCTGGTCAGTAGTATGAATCACTGAGTGCAAGAGAGGATAAAAGCCTACTTTGTCTGTAAAGCTCTGAGAAGAAGAGATTTAATCCAGTAAAAATATTTCCAAATTGACATTCACTTTAACTGAAAGTATAGCAACTTGAAAGTACATCATAGATTCAGCTAAGAATTCAGGACCCTACTTATTTTTACACTCAATGCAGTCCTAGTTTTCATGTATAAAGGCAGAGCAGTATGGGTCATGAAAACAATATACCACCTTAATTGATAGTAGTAGCACTTGGTGAAGAGCAATATAAGAAACATTTTGCTGCTATTTTAATTTTCCATGGTCATGCTGCCTACTATTAGGAGAAGACTTCATCTAACTATTCAGTGCAAACTTTGTCTCTTTCTCGTTACTCTCAGAATCTTGAAATTTCCCATAAGTTAAACACAGGCAGCTCTGTAAAATAATTTGTTCTAGTATGAAAAATAGGTGAATATAAGCATAGCTGTGTCTAAAACCAAATAGGGTAAAGCCCTGGAAATGGGGTGAGATGTTATCCCTTCATTTGGTTTTGTTGCAGGTGTCTGAGGGTAGACTGGAAAGGGTGTGGCTGGATGTGCAAACTCACCAGCTGGAGTGGATTCAGGAATGGGGATGAGCAGTCTAGTAGACATTCCTGAATGAAGGTGATCCCTGCTTTGTCATGTGAAGTGGATCTTTTTCCCACTGAAAACCCCTTCTTCTAATGTCAGTCACAGCCTGATTCCTTCTTACTCTTTTCCACAGAAGTTATCCTTTCCTCCTCCTTTATCTTCTCTAGCATTTTCCATTGTTCATCTCATATATGTTTAAAATACTGCAGCACACTGGACCTGACTCTGTTCTTATTCATCCAAATGTTCATGCATTTGCCTCAAGTTCTCCCAGCTGTGATTAATATCCTGGGTTGTGTAAAAACAACAAAAGACTCTATTTTGCTGAAGAGGAAAAAGAAAATTGTGTACTACAGCATTGGCAACATGGATCCTTATATCTCCTTGTTTCACCTTTACTCTAAATTTTTTTTATTAAAATCAACTGCACCTGAAGTTACTGTCAGCCAAAATTTTATATTACCTTTTATAAACCTTTTTAGCAAATGGATTTCAGCCTAAATGGAGACCTGTCAGGAGTGTAGAAGGACAGAGAGTTGATTTCTTGGTTATATTTCAAATAGTGTCCTGAAATCAATTACGCCAACTAGAAGATTCCATGTGAGTCACTGGAGCCACTCTATAAACTATGGTATAAAATGGGACAGCTTCTCCCACCTGCAGCATGGGAACAGCAGCAGGGCAGAAATCAAGACAAAAAATTGAGTTGCTCATGCAATCCCTGCAAGTTTAGATTGTGATTTGGCTTAATGCTGGCTGGAAATAGGTTAAAGCCAGATTTTCCTTAGAACTGTATGTCATTCATGCTCTAGAGCAGAGAAAAAAAGAAAAGGAAGAGCAAGCTCTGCGTTGCTGCATTTCTGCTATCAATCATAGCCCAGTGAATACTGGAAGTCCAGCATTTCTGAAGATATATTTCCTGTGGAGACAGAAGCATACTTTTTGCTTTACGTTATTAATCGAAATGGACTTTTAATTTGTTTAGATTTAGGGTTTTTAATTAGAACAGGAGGATTTTCTTTTAGTTTTGTTTGTGTGTTATTTGAGAAGTGCTTAAAGATTGGTGGATTAGGTTTTGAACTCGAACTGTTTAGAAAATTAAAAATATACTGAGCTTTGTTCAGCTTCATCTGTGGTGTGATCTCTATTGTCTGATATAAATGCAGAAGGCAGATACTATGGTGGCTAAACTTCTGCTGATGTTACCAGGTTCACTCCAGAAGTTAAACATGACATTACATGGAACACAAAATACTTCTGTTAATAATATATTTACATTTTGTCAATAATATATTTACATTTTGAAATGGAAAAATCAGCCAACCAACTGAACACAAGCATACTACAAACTAAAGCCTCAATCTGACGATCTTGGAGGTATTTTCCAAACTTCATGATTCTATGATTGAGGACAATAATTAAAAATTACTGTATTATAGAAATACAGTTCAACATATTCTTGGTAGTAATCAACAGTGGATACTTTAAACAAAACAATGAGAAAATATAAATAAATAGTTATTTATACTTCTCCAAATACTGTCCCAGTGCCTGATTTCTGGATAGGTGTGGGATTTATATATGATTGAGTCAGTACCTCTAATCTCTTAAAAAAGAATGAGCTCTGACTCTTGCAATCCTCTTAACTAAAACATTGTTACTGATGGGCATCACAGCATATGTATTTATGTACATCAATTAAATAAAAAAAAGAGAGAAATGTTCATCATCCCCAATAATGTAAATGTAGAGTGCAAGCTGTGTCATAGAAGAGAAGAAAGTTCATAAAACTTCATAAAGCATAAAAATATTGACATAATTTTGTTTGGGGTCCAAGTCACAGATGAATTCAGTAAATTTAAGCTTTGCTCTGTATTTATATATTTGTAATTTATGACAAAAATGATGATTGTTTTATCTCTGGCTGGAGAAAAGGCCTAATGCTATGCAAGCATGTAAGGTAGAACCATGAATGATCACTGTTGTATTTGACAACTTTTAAAATGTAACAGTTGATAATCATACTTGTTCCAAGCTAGAGATTAAGTATGTGCTACTCATCCAGACTCAGTACAGAGAATAAAAGACACAGATTGGGATCTCCAGAGAAAGATATCTCAAAATGGGATGAATGACCTTCTGGAAGTGCTCTTTTATCTCTTCATCGACAGTAGTATGATTCTAAATGATAATTCAGACAGAAAACTTTTAGACAGTTAAGGTTAAGTAAGATTAATCTCTCACCTCATGCCTAAAAAAATTCTATACACTCTAAATTTTATCTCTAGTCTCATCAAATCTAATTTCATTTTATCTAATTTAATCTTTTTGTGTCCACATTGTTGCAGATCTAGTAATCAGGCTCATAGATAAATTCTTATCTATTTAGAAAGATGCTGGTGTCAAGCACATACACACAAACACAGTCACAAAACGAATAGTATTCATCTTTATATCCAATATGTCCATAAGTTAATTTATGAACAGGGAGAAAATACTCATGAAAGTATATTCACAGTATAATATACATAATCCTCATTAAGCAAAATGGTTTTAAAGCTCCTGCCTCTCCATTCTCTAGTAATTCCCATGTTTTCAATTCTTTCCCATTTCCCAGTGCCTGAGGGCAAGAAGATGAGTTCTGTCACAGGAATATAAAATAAGATGCAAAATGTTCTTTGTCACTAATCAGAATTACACTTTCCAGCAGGCTGAGGAGAAACTCACCCAGGTATAAACCTGGCTATAGACACTGTGTCCATTCTGATCATCTCTAGAGTACCTGAGCACTGACAGGAATCATTCCAGAAGTAAGTGTAGAAAGATTATGCCTTTGATATCAACTAGAAGTTACCATAATAATAAAAAGAGGCCAAGAAGATAAACAAAGATCTATCCAGAACTGTCTTTTATTCAGGAAGCCAAGTTTGTGTAAATACATGTATCTGACACACCTGAGGTTAATCAAGGTCTGGTCTAGTGATCAGCAGTGTTGCAGGGATGTCAGCCTGGACCTCCTAGACCCCAAGCTAGAACTGCTCTTTGTTGCTTTATCCCTCCTCAGACTCCCTAAGGAGAATTTTTTTTTAAATGGAAACAAATATTTTGCTAATTTAACAATAAACTTGGCTTTCTGAATTCTACCTGTTTACATGCAACTGCAGAACAAATTCTTATTATCTCATCTAAATGGGCAACACGTCTTGGGAGAATCAATTCTAATGTAATACAAGCCATTATCTCTCTGACTTTTCCTGGGAGGTTTTCACCGCCACAGGAGCAACACAGAAACATTTGTGTGGAAGCTATTTTACTTTCTTGTTAAATTTGCAATTATTCTCTAAAATCATTCACTTCTGTACTTAACAGGAATACAGGAAAACACACATTTTGTGCAACAGAAATATATAGGTACACTAGAGGATAACCTGCAGCCTGTTTCAGCTCCCTGACCTGCACTCAGAGTGTGTCACTTCTTCTGTCCAAGTCATGTGAATCTGTTATTTCTGCTTCAAATCCAGTGAGTCTGATAGGGCTGGTACCTGCCAGGTGCAGGAGTCAGGACAGGGACACTTCAGCCTGTGTGTAACAAATCTGCATCAGGGTCCTGAGTCTCAGACTATTTCAGCCTGCCTCAGCTGAAGGCAATTACAGCAGTTCAGCTCCTTTGCAGAAAGTTCACCCTTGGAGATGTAACTGGGACTCATCTGATCCTGGTAAAGTGGCAGAAAGGTTTCTGACTCTCTTTCATGCATACAATTGATTATTTTTCATTTCAGATCACAGCTCCATCTCCCATCTCTTACTTTCTCCCATTTCCTCACCCACAATGAACACGAAAACTTTCTTCGCTTTCAAACTTGGAATCAGGATCTGGGGAAATTCTCCTCTTGCTCAAATGGGAGTAAATGCAGTCCTTACTTCCCCCTGATGACACAAAGAATAAAGACAAAACCTTGTTGAAAATAGCAATGATAGCAAAGAACAATTAAAATGGTCAGAATAAGATTTACATTTGTCCATAGCACTAAAACCAATGCAACACTGGAAGCAAGTAATTCCAGATATTTCTCCCACGATAGAGATACTGCTCAGACCTGAGGTGTGTTTCAGAAGTGAAGTTTATTTTCTACCTGAGGACAATGTCATATTTCTAGTAAATGCAAAGCTGACAGTGCTTACAGCAGCACAGAACCAAGGAGCTGCTCATTTGTGTGAGTGCCCAAGACTATACATTAGGAGTCTTGGAGTCATGCCAAACTACCCAGCAATAATTGTAGCAGTCATCTGTGAATAGTGATATTTGGCAGCATATTAGTAGTTCATTTAATTTATTGTCTTCCCACCTTATTAGCAGTACATCACAAGGCTGGAAAACTTTCTAAGCTCATATTTCAAAAGCAGAATCCTTAAAGCTGCACCTTAAAACTGGAAATTTGGCTTATGCAATTTTGTTCAGCCATGTCAACATAAACTCCAGACAATATTGTGTTGCAGAGCTCTCATTCATGCGATGACAGGTCTGTCTCCTCAGTGGCTAAGCTGGCAGTTAAAGTGATTCACTGCAATCAGCCTCAAAGGTTTCCAAGACAGACCCCAAGGTAACTTAGAAAGTTGTAGGGAAGTTTGACAGGATGCTTTATTTTGTTTTTGTTTGGAAATAATGCTCAGAAATCACAGTGAGCAGTGATGGAAAGGAAGGAACATCGCCCTTTGTTTCAAACAGGTTGCTTTGTTGGCTTGTGTACACAACCACAAAGCAGCAAATAACAGGGACATCAGTCACACACAAAAGCTCACATGGGCTCATACACACTCAGCAGGAAGGAGAACACTTGCTGTATACAATGCCACTCATTGTATTCTTTCCCTTATTCTTCAAGCATTTGAAGTATTAGAACTGGAAAGTTATTGCTCTCAGCCTTATTCTTTGACTGGTCTAAACTTTTGTATTTATATACATATCACTGAGGAAGTAAATCTGGGATTCCTAGTTTTACCTGAGACATTTCCCTCCCATGGTCTGTATTCCAAGATTCAGCTCAATCACAAATAGATTTGTCTTGCAAATTGCATTATTAATATTGAGTCAGCCCATCGATTATCCTTTAAATGTGGGACAGCACACAGCCAAGATAAAAGTTGGAGGTAATTTAGAGAAGAGCACACATTGTTCTCTACGAGGCATAAATATCACCAGCTACTTTTCTTTATGTGACACAGTCTTCCATCCCAAGTGCAATCTGCAAACATTTCTCTGCATCTTGCAGAATGGATAATAGAGAATAACTTATGTTCTTTCATGTTGACTTATTACAAGAATAGTAGATCTACTGGGCCAGCATTTTTGAACAAACAGGTCAGGTTATTTCCAACCAGAGACATGGGAGGAACGCATGATTTTGAATACATCATATTTCTTAAATCAGAAAAACATTCTGTGTATTCTCAAATAGGAAACTGTTTTCAGGATGTTTTATTGACTGTGGTCTTTATTGGCTTAAGCCTTAAAAGATTCAGATAGGCAAGTGGTAAAACTGGCCACATACCTTTCACTGGGGGTAAGAATACAATACTTAGCTAGGGTTTGCTGAATAAATTATTCAGACATTTGTTTATTCATTATATGAAAGCAGATTTTCATTGCTTTATGGGGTTAATTTTTTTCTTCAGAACTTTTAACAAATTTTTGCTGAAATTTCCAATCTTCAAACACATTGATATGTTTCTTAAAGGATCATTTAGAGGAATAAAAGAAGCAAAATAAAGGAAGTCAAAGGGTTCACCATGATCTTATGAAACTCAGACACACATACCCATAACCCAAACAAAACCTGACAGACCACCCAAACCCAACAAAAACCTCATTATAGGTCAAATATAATGAGGTAGACACAACAATCAGTGTTTTCAAGCCTTATGATGTATGTAAAATTGTTTAAATGAGTACTTCAAATCACCTGCTAGTATGAAAAATTGAACAGCAATCTGCTAAAAATTACAAATTCAGTGGCTGATCTTTGAAATAGGGCAAATAATTAATGATGAAATGAATGAGTAGACCAGAGGATGCTTCATCATTTGTAAGACTGAATCCAAAGGTAATGTTGAAAAATCTGCAAAATATAAGTTAAAAATGTCGAGACGCATTATATCATTAAGGTTGAGGTAAGAACTATAGCCTTTAAATTCTAAAACTGAAACAAGGATCTAAATCAAATTTACATTATATTTGTGAGATGGTTGTGCATATGGACTGTTCTTTGCAAACATAAGTTGTTAAGATCCCATAAGACTGATCCAGAAACCTCCCATCTCATCAGTCACCCAAGTGACACAAGACACCCACCAGAAACAAGATAACGGGCTGAACTCTTAGGTGGCTTCACAGCAACTCATTTGACTCATTTCTACAGGATTTTTCCAGTGTGGCAACTTTTGTCCCTCCCACAGAATTCCCTGTACCAGTTGTTTAATTCAGTGCTGATTAACATCCTTGGTGAGTAACTGGTTGGTCCAAGCTCTGCTGGGAGGCTCCTTCTGCAGAATCCACATAACTAAGCACAGATCACATCCTTGAGAATGATCAAGAGGAGTTGTTCTTGCAGAAGAATAGGCAAGTAATTTAAGTTGTTGATCTAAGTTTTGTACAAGGCTTAAGATATTCAATATTGGTGCATTAGGTATGTGTTGGGTTGGGCACATCAGATCCCAAGTGAGATGGAGAGAGAATTCAGCAGAAATTCTGCTGTTTCACATCACATAATCCTTTACTCACCTATCTCTGCTCTTTTTAGACACCTGTCTGTCCTCTTTCTCCCCATCATGTTGTCAGTGAGAATGCTTGAACAGAAATTGTTTTACACAAACAAAACTTTTGGTGGCGTAGACAAGCACAAGGTCAGCAAAAGATTATTTCCTGAATGACGGCCAAGGATTTTTGTTTGGGCAGCAAACTTTTTTCCCCAAAACAGTTAAAAATACATTTGAGATTCTGTTCACACAGATTGTTAAAAGCCTTCTTTCCTGAGGAATGCATGTCCAAGCATTTAGCCAGTTTTGTGCAGCTAAGGACGGCACATGTCCTTCCCTGTCAGCCTTACACCACAGCACAGGCAGGAACAGGAATGACACAGGCATGACACAGATGGAACAGGGATTGTAATGGTTATTTTGTTTCTGAAAATGCTGCTATTCATGATCACAAAGAAAACAATTTACACTTGAAGGTGCAGGTACTTTGAAATAATAGCTATTGTGCTTTTTCCCTACAGAGATTTCTCTGCAGCTTTTCAAGCAGGCAAACAAGGGGGAAAAAATAAGAAAACATGCTGTAAATGGTTCATAGAAAATGAAGCAACACTTACCAATGCTAATGATTACTATGAATATCCAACCATAAACATGTCTCATGAGTGAGAAAGCAGATAAATTGGCTGCATGCTACTGATGGCATCCAGCATAAGCCTTCTAGAATTCATCTAGTCCCATCTAATTAAATACTCCTACACATGAGGATTTATTTGCAAGTTGCTATCTCCCTTTGCTAATGCAGGAAAGCATGAAAAGGTACAGCTGCAATTAGTACTTACGTTTGGAAGGAAAACTGCTCATAAAGAAATAATGGGTGCTTTTATAGGCACTCATCTCCTGCTTGCGTATGAGGTTGAAGTTTGAGTCTGAGTTTCAGCAGATGTCAGATCAGTTCTTTGTCCAATAATCTAAATAAAGAACAAGCTCCATTCTGAGCTCTAGTGAAACAGCAAAACTGGTAACCTGAGGGGTGTTCTCCTCTCCCCGAACCAGGTGACATCTGGAGTGGATGTAGATTGCTATTGGGATTAGGGTGATTAAGAAGGAGGTTTTGTCTGTGTTTGTAATTGTATTGGGGGTGTTCCTGAGGTTCTTGGATATAGGTGGAAATAGGATGGGGGTAGAGAGGGTTACTAGGGTTAAGAGTATGAATGTGTTTAGGACTAGTGTTTAGGTCCATCACTTTCACTTGGACTTGCGCCAAGATGAGTGGCTCCTAAAACCATTGGATTACTATTGTCCTTTGAAAGTAAGGAGACTGAGGTTTTATACTCAGATACAAGAGTTAGCAGTTCTCATTGGGTTTACCTCTCCTCAGCAGGTAAGAAGGGTTTAACGTCTATTTTTAGAGTCATGGTCTAATGTTTTGGTTGAAACTATACTTGCATATGGGGATATCGGAGATTAGTTCAGGTTTGAGGTTTAGAAGCATTATGGGGATTATATGTAGGGCTATGAGAAGATGTTCTCGTGTGGAGGAGTTTTGGACTGATGTAATGTGGGATGGGAGAATGCCTCATTGTGTCATTATGAGCATGTATAGGATGTATGAAACGGTAAGTAGGACTCCGGCTCCTGTTAGGATAATTGTGAAGGCGGATCAGCTGAAAAGTACGATTACAATAGTTCTGCTATGAGGTTTGTTGTTGGAGGGAGGGCTATGTTTGTTAGGTGAGCTAGGAGTCATCAGGTGGCTATGAGCGGTAGAAGGGGTTGAAGGCCTCGTGTAAGTAGGAGGATTTGGCTGTGGGTTTGTTCATAGTTGGTGTTGGCTAAGCAGAATAGTTTTGAGGAGGTTAAGCCATGTGAGATTACTAGAATTATTGCCCCTGAGAATGCTCATTGGTTTTGGATAATAGTTGCAGCTACGACTAGTCCTATGTGGCTGATGGATGAGTAGGCAATTAGTGATTTTACATCAATTTGGCATAGGCAGATAGCGCTGGTCATTAGTTCTCCTCATAAAACTAGGGTAATGAAGAGGTAGTGTATGTTGTTTGATGTTGGGTTTAGGACTGTTGGATTTAGGATGTAGGACTGTGATTCGTATAATACCATAACCTCCCAGTTTTAGAAGCAGGGCTGCTGGCAGCATGGAGCTGGCAATGGGGGCTTCTACGTGGGCTTTAGGCAGTCATAGGTGTAGGCTGTATAGGGGAGCTTTGGCTATGAAGGCTAGGAGGAGGGCTAGGAAGTTCATGCCACCCTATAAACTTTGCCCAGCAGAATAGTGTGTCTTGGCCCAGGCCATAACCATGCCAGAGATCAGGCTAGCAAGTAGCATGGGTGATCACAGACAATATTTTAGCCCATGCTCTAGTGCTACTAACTAACAAAGAGAGCGTAAACTCCAAGTGATCCACAGCACATTATTTAATCTCTAACTTTTACATAACACTAACATAAAAAGTCCTTTCCTTTCTTCTTTGCCCGTGACACTAAGCATCTCCTCCTATTTTGAGAGATTAATGAAGCTTTTCTCAGGGTAGAACTCTTAGGCACTAGGAATAACAAAAAAAAAAAAAAAACCAAACAAAAAAACAAAAAAAAAAACCAACAAAACACATCTGTCTCAAGACCATCACTTGGGGAAAATATCATCATGTATCATGAGGTTTTTTGTGGAAAGTTCAACACTGTCTTAATGCTTAAGATTAAAATTGTCATATCTTTTATCTGTTTGTACACATTTCCAGTTCCTGAAGCCTATTTCTGCTTGTTAAGAGCTGAATAAACTGACAGTCAGATAAAGTACCTAGTATATTTATTTTTACACACACCAATCATTTCTCAAAGAGAGTCAAAAGAGGGACCTTCCTTCTGACAAGAACGTTGTGTGCCCTTTGTTTTCTTTATTTTTGCAGGTTTGTTCTTTTTTTAGAGATTACCATAATGACAGCAAAGCAGCAATAAGGAAGTCTACCTGTATTCTCTGATTTCCCAGAGGAATCTGTGCATGACAACTGGAAAACAAACAAAACTCTTGACAGAGAAACAACACAACACTTGTGAGCTAATGAGCAGCACGGAGAGGGGCCAGGCATGCAGACGTGTGCTGCAGCCTAAAAACTACATATAAAACAGGAGGGTAGGACAGGGAGGAACTGGTCCTGTGTTATATCACACTGATGTGCCACAGAGCCCCTTTCAGAAACAGATGCTGCAACCTTCCAGGAGCATGTACTTGTGCTTAAGGGAGAGCTGTGAGGCAGCAGGAGTCCTGGATTTCTGTTCACACCTTATCACACAACCCTTTTTTTGCCAAAACCTGTGTCTCAGCCTGAGGTCTGCCCTACAGGTAGATCTAGTTTGTGTGCAGATTCACTTTGAATGTCCATGCAGTTGTCCTGGCATTCAAATACCTGATATCCCTTGCTGTCAATCACAGAATGGTTTTGCTTCCAAAAAGGCATCTTCATATTGACTTTTGTTGGCACAGCTTCAGCAGGAAGAGTGGCAATAGGGCTGACACCTGACTGGCAAATGTGAGCTGGCAGAGTCTCCTTAGGTAAAGACAAGCCAAGTCCTTCTGTGGCTGGCACAGTTTCTTTAGTCAGTGCTGTTTACCTGCATTCATATCAGGAATACTTTGCCAGTGCAGTACATGAATATTCTGCTTTCAGGGAGGTAATAATACAGACAAACTCTGCAGCTATACAAGGGACATTATATTTGAGTCATGGAAGGGGCCATTTTTGACTACAAGGAGGGAAGAAAAAGAATAAAGAAAGAGGCTTTGCTTGGCAGTGCTTGTCACAGCAGGGTTGTGGGTCAAGACTATCTGTGTAAAACCAGTTTCTCCTCTGAGCAAAGGCAGAAGCTGAGAACACTGGGGATGAAACACTGATGTTATTGCTCCAGTAAGACCCCAAGTAGCTGGCAAACCATTTTGCTCTGATCTGCATGCAAGGAGTAGCTTATAGGACAGTGAGCCTATAAGCCATAATAACCAAGAAATTCAACCCTCAGAGTGTAAAGTCAATGGGCCAATTAGCACCCATGTGAGCTGTTTCAAAGAGCAAAGACAATTATCTACATTTTGCAGCATGTGGTTTAAACCTTTAATTAACCTGTGCTATAGGGGTTTCCTTTCTTTGTTTGGTTTACTTTTTAAGGTTTTTTGGTCTTCTTTATTTCAAATTTTTCTGTTTTGTTTTTTTGCTGTTGCTGGTTTTATTTAGTTTTAATTTCACTTCCACTTCTCCACAGAGAAAAAACTAAACTGGACACACACTAAACCAGCTCTGTAAAGCTTGGCCACCACAATGAACATGTGGCTGCCACTCATTTCTGTTGGAAAGCCATGTGTTTACAATCTGTCTGCTCTAGTTGTGCCATGGATATCATATTTGTGTCTAAGGGGCTACTGAGTCTTGCTGTGTGCCTTACTGTGTCTGGCACTTGGAAAGAGCAGATGAGGAGTCTGTGGACATTGCCAACCAGTGCTCGGCTGTTGTATTCTTGTTGTATTCCTATTTCTCAAGTCCCAGCTCTCTGGCTGATATTCCAAAGTCCCAGCTCTCTGGCTGCCACAGCTCTCGGCTGTCCTTTCTTCTATAATACCAGGGGGTCCCATACCTTCTCTCGATGTTCCTCGTGGCTGCATGTTCTTCATCATGTCAGGGTCACCAGATGTTGTATTCTTGTTGTAGTCATATTTCTCAAGTCCCATACTGTACTAAGCTGTTCTCTGCAGCACAATCCTTCCTATCTTCTCAGGGACTTCTCGACCCCACCCCCTATTTATTTCAGTTACCTTCACGAGCTACAGCTGCTGCCCAACTAAGGACTTTGCAGCTGTAGCTCATTTGGAGTAACTAGGACTCACACATAGATCTTACAGGGACTCTCTCCACAAGGACCCACTTATTTAATACATAGATCTTACAGGGACTCTTTCCATACTCAGCTGTAGCTGCATGGCATAGGGGGCTATGAGGGGTAGGAGTGACTGCAGACAGCCACACTCTGTGTAGGACCAGGCTCCACTGAGCCATGGGGACAGATACAAAAGAGGATTACAAGAGGCAGAGAAGGTCAGTAGGATAGCTATGCAATTTCTTCCTAAAAGAGACAAATATTGGGGGTTTGAGGAAGAAATAACAAAAACTGAATATTTGGTCTATGTGTATTACAACAAATAAAAAGAGAAAAATACATTTCTTTCCTTGTAGATAGTGGAGCTACTGTTCAGTTATCTAAACCTGAGCGCAGGCTTGTGACAAACATCAAACCTGGATATTCCCTTCAGATATTAACAGTTATCAGTTAATATCAGTTTTGGAGGACGGAATGTTTCTTCACACCCTTTGACCACCCAGCTAGAGAATGGAGGTGTCTGCTTTCTTGCTGGGATTTCCCTCTGACAGGTCTCACAGGATTCCAGCTCATGAAGCCAGGGAGCTGGCTGGTGTTCCTTCACTCAGTGCTATCATGCAGGTAAGAAAACAGAGGGAGAAGGTCCCAGTTTGCAGAGCAGAAACACTTTGGACAGGAGGGTCTGCTTCTGAGAACCTAGGGCTCTTACAGAGGCAAATTTTGCAGATAACAGCATATGACTAATAAAAACGATAGTTTCCTTAATGTTGTATTTATAGACATAATTATGAACAACTGTAATATGGAAGAAATATTTCTTTATGCCTTCTTTCCTTATTGGAGAAACAACATCCTAATGATAAGAGATTTCTGATCTGGAGGCCAGCTCAGAGCAGCTGTTTCAGAAGTTTATCTGTGTGCCTCTGTGTGTGTACATATGCACTTGTGTCTGTCTGCTTGTGTGCTGGGCCTGGCTGAGCTGGAATTCATTTCCCATTGCAGTGATGTGTCTCAGCATTCCTTCCATCAGTAGGCTGGGGATGGACAAGATCCTGGGAGGGGACACAACCAGGCCAGCTCACCCCAATTAACTTAAGGGATATGGCATACCACAGAACGGCAGCTCAGATACAAAAGTTAAGGAAAGGAGGAGGAAATGAGAACATTTGTTATTTACAGTATTTGATTTCTGGAACAAATCCTACATGTGGTGAGGCCCTGCTTCCCTGGAAGTGGCTGAAGATCACTTGCTGGTGATAGAGCAGCTTGCTCTGTGCCTGGTGTCCAGCCAAGGTCAGCCCACCAGAGTAAGACAGTAACAACATCAGGAGTTACAGTCAGTGGTTATGACCTTCAGCTTAGAAGGACTGTCCTGAAACTGGGCAAAACAGTTTGAAGAATGTGTTTTGTACAGAAACCCTGAATGTCTCTAGTATAAGACAAGAGGCAACGAGCAGAGACTGATGCACAGGAGGTACCACCTGAATATGAGCAATAACTTCTTCACAGTTCAGTGCCCAAGCACTGAACAGGTTACCCAGAGAGGATGTGGAGTCTGCCCTGATGGAGGTATTCAAGAACCATCTGTGAATGCAGTCCTGTGTCTGTGCTCTGGGATGGCCCTGTTTAAGCAGGGAAATGGGACCAGATGACTCACTGTGGTCCTTTCCAACCTGATCCATTCTGGCACCTTGTGAAGTGTGAGGTAGAATACAGAAACTGTTCTAAAACAGATTAAAAAAAACCCAAAAGAACAAACCAACAACAAAAAAAGATCCAAAACAAGCAAGAAACAAAAACAACCCAAACAAAACACTTTCTGAAATAGTCCAGGCTAGAAAGATACACAAATTTTGAAGCTCCACAGAAAAGGATGTCATTATAGAAGTTCTGATGAATTTCCAGTGACAAGCAGTCATAAAACAACCCTTTCTTCTTCCTTAGAATTCCAGCTTTAGGATGAACTGGATCTGTGGGAAGATGTCTGTCTTCAGGATTCTTGAAGCTGCTCTTACTCTGAAGATTTCAAGGTAGACTGGTTTCTGGGCAGCTGCAAGTAACAAATGGCCCAAAATCTCATCATATTTTTTTCAAATCTGTCTTCCCTAGCTAGTCAAAGAGGCTATGTCTAGGTCTATTAAATACCTTTGGGAACTTTCCCCAGGCACTGAGAGCAATAGACATGCTACAGCCCACACCTGTGCCGTTGGACTCCTCTAGTCACCACTCCCAGACTGTTTATTGGGAATGGTTCCTGACCAGGATAACATCAGAGGCATGACCACAACATCTGTGAGACAAAGCTGCTTCTTCAAGAAAGAGATCATTCTAACTGCTTAGCAGTAAATTAAAAAAAAAATGCATTTTACAGTCATATTATGATATTTGAGCATAATTTCAGATGTTATTTAATATAATAACAAAGCCAAAATCAGAGAGGATGCAGACAGTTCCCAGTGCACACACTTGCTAACAGGCAGGGAATGAAAAATATCAGTTTCAGATGCCTCAGAGCAATGCTAGTATTGTCAGTCTATCCTCACAGATATTCTCAGGAGGAGTCATACATGACTTATCAGGTGGTGAGAAGCTGTCGTCATAACTACAGATCCATAAGTATCATCTTTACTGTGAAATTCCTGACCAGCAGAGAGAGCAGGTACAGACAAACTCTAATTTATACTCTTAATCCAGGCATCTGTCATGCAATGAATACATAATATATACACTTTGTACCAAATAAGGGTGTTATCTGGTGGGTAAGATAATATCTCTAATTTCCCATCTCAGCCAATAAAATAGTGCACATTGCTAGTATTGGATTTCAAACCTCACCTGAGTTTTACTTTTATTAACATTTTTATTAATTTGACTGCACTGATAAAATTGTAGGTGAATATGTTGTCCCCAAAATAAAAAAGGATATATGCTGGTCAAAAGGGCTTGAATATGAAACACCTAACAATGATATTTGCAGCAAGAGGGGGGGGAACAAAATTTTAAAAAGGAACAAGTTCTGAAGAATAAGTCAAGCATAAAGCACTAGAGCTGGTGAGCAGGATATCTATCAGAAAACAGTGGAAGTTCGAATCTCCTAAGAAGAAATGCAGAGAAGGCTCAAGCATTCCTCATCTCTGCAATTGCTCCAATGAGCCTGCATATGTCCCTGAATCATGGAGGGCATAACAAAAAAAAAAAAATAAAACAAAGCAATATTCCCAAGAAAGAAGTGGTTAGACACATAATTTGTTTATTAACAGCTCTGCATAATGGTGTTTCCTTAAGGTCAACATAGTCTTTTCTCCAGAGCAATGCTGAGGTAAATGCTGGCTCTGCTGGTTCTGCATCTGGTTCTGCTCAAGGCAGGAATTTTGATCTATGGTCTAACCCTGATTGTGGCTAAAATCAGCAGGAGCTCCTTTTATTTCAGTAGTGACCATTCCAACATCCTTTCACTGGAATTTGAGCACAGGACTGGAATGTGTAGGATAGGAAGCTCAGGCTTCATCCAGCCTCTATCAAAAAAGATTGATGCTGCCCACCCAAAAATCTAAATAACCTCTGGAATGTTCTATGTTTCTGTATTGATTTCCTATTTCTCTCTCCTTTTGTATTAATGAGTGTAGGACATTTATATCTCTAAATTAGCTAGTTCAGTTACGTGCCAAAAGTTATATGGCCCTTGTGCTTAACCTTGCTTGAATCAGCACATTGCATCAGAACCCTTTTTCACCTGAGGGAACCACTCTCATTCTTTTTTGAACAAACATCTGTAGATTCAAACACATTCTATTTTTTTTAGACACAAAATTGAACAATTACTAATAAATTGAGTTTAAAAAAATGTTTCACATTTGCACCTAAAAATACCCTGAGTGTTGTATAGATACAACAGTGCTGGTTAAGTAAATACACTTACATTGGTTCTCAAGAAGCATTTCAACTGAAAGTAGTCTCTTCTATTCTGGCTTTCTTTCTCTAATGATAGCATTAATAGAGCAAAAAAAAAAAAAAAGGGCAGCAATTATTCCAACACAGAATTTACCATGCACATGAAATAAATTGGCAAACTGTTATGCTAAGACAACTAATACAATGAGGAAATGCTAACCAGTTTGTGGCAAAACTGGTTTTCCTTCTCCTTCTCAATTGCTGTATGTTCTCACACCGCCTGCTCCATCTGGATTAAAATTGCTTTAATGACTTGCATGAATGGCATCAGGAGTTAGCAGAGCTCACAAAGTCTCCACTGAGATTGTTGTTCTGCATTTTACTTCTGTTAACAAAATTAGATATGAGTTGCCTCTGTGTTCTCAAAAGGGTTTTTTCTTTTACTCTGGGTTTCCCACAGAATATAAAAATAAGACAGTGCTTTTAAAGAATTGTTTCATAAGTGATAAATTACACAATTTTCTTTAGACTATTAATCACTGAATAATTTACCCAGAGGATAATGAAGCATACTTCAATAAAAAGTGTTTGGTATAATTGCAATTTTATCCACAAGCCACTTAGCTTGTTCATTGTAGGTATTTTGGTTGTGTTTTTTTTTTTTTTTTTTTCCCCAGTTACTTTTATTTTTTCCTAAAATATCAATTTTGAACTCAGCTATCTGACATTATAACTGAAAGGCTCATGTAACAACTCTGGTTCTGGTTTGCTGGAGTCTGTTGTATCATAATAACGATTGAGAATAAAATGCTGGGTTTGGATCTTGATATTGTGATGATTCTTTTTTTAGACAAGCAGAGACCTTAACCACCTCACTGAACAAAGTTTAACTTACTGGCTTAGATATCACTTTTAGTGAAGTTGCAACAATGCAGCAGAGTATTTAATTTAGGGATAGAAACTTTGCTTCTGTGCTGAAATTCATGGTAAAATTCAATGGTTATGATTATATCAATAAAACTTGTTCCAGAGGGCAGACACAGTGTGATTGTCAACACTACTAAACTGTTAGACTGGTTTCTGTCATGGTGTTAGTGTGGTGTGGCTCTATTGGACTTGTCCAGAATGCAGCACAGATGAGAGATCATTTTTCAAAGGCTGGTCAGACACAACCTCTCTCTTTTGTAGAAGAGATTCTAGCTGGACTGACACAAGCCTATCATACCTCTTGGCCTCAGGATTAACAAACAGATCAATATTTCATATTACTGTTGGAGCAGGGGCTCTACCTTGAGGTTCTTCCAGAGCTAAGGAAATCCTAGGTCTTCAGAAAAGACCTGTGTTACGGTGCGTTGTAATGTCCTATTTTAGACTTACAGGCCACCTCCCAGCTGCGGCAATACCTCTCTTCCTCTTCCCCCTCGCCCCTTGCTGAGTGAATCCTGTCAATCAGGGTTAACATTCCAGCAAAGGCATTGTGTGGTTGGTCAGGTTCAAAGGATGCCCCTCAGGCCTGGGGGTCATTGGCCTGTCTAGCTGTCATTCTCCCCTGAGACCCTGCCCCTCCCACCTGGTTGGTGGCTCGCCTGTCCCCTCCCCTCCCCACCCCCCCGAGCTTAAAAGGTGAGTCCGGCCATGTGCTCGCAATTCTGTTGGAGGTCTCCCCAATATTCAGACTTCTGTAACCATGGAATAAATCACTGCATATAACCCTCCGGCAGAATCCCTCCTTTTTTCTCTTAACCTTTGCCTGAAGCCTCTTCCTAAGGTAAACAGAGTCCCTAACAAGCCTGGACTTGTTTAGTGCCCAGCTGAAACCACCGGCAAGGTAAAGGTGTCTCTGGGGTGAAGCACCACAGAAGCCGCCTCTGGCTCAGCAGAGAGGCTCAGACTGGCCCAGGCACAATCTAACTGGTAATATTGGGATTCATATTCCAGTAGACCTGGTTTGAGAAAAAAAGTTGTGACTACCATATTTAGAGTAGTTAGTTGGCTGTTGTATTTCCAGATATATGCAATGTATATTCCAAGTGTATTAACAAATGCAAGACATCTCAAAAGAGATTTTATGGAAGCTGAGCACATTGAACAGAAAGATTTGACAAGAAATATCTTGACAATAGCCTAGGGGTTAGGATACAGGTCCCCAAAAAGGAAAACCTATTTTTCACTCATCTTGGATACACATGGGCTTGAATTCAAGGTGTTCATGCTGTTTATATGAGGGAGGGACAAACAAACAAACCCAAAACTAACCACCAAAAAAAAAACCCAAACACCATTATTAGGTTGGTGTGCAAGGAGCAATGAGCTGTAGGCTCCTGAAAAAAGCCTAATTCGTGACTGAATGGGGAATACATCTGTCAAGACAAATTAAATCTTGTTTCTCATACTTTCTGCTGTTCCTCTACGTGATCTCCACCTTCATGATCACAGAGCTCTCTGTTGATGTGGGTTGTAGTCCCTAAACAGAGCAAGGTCACTCTGCGCTTGTGCTCTTGCCAGAAGACTGCTCTGCAGAGCACAGGTACTGCCAATTCCTCTGTCCATTTTTTACTTCTTCATTTCTAACAGTATCTAATCAGAATTGATATTTTGATTTGAGTGTGAATTGCAACAGAGCATTAGTGCTTAAGCTGAGTGTTTTGGAATGTGTGCACATGGGAGTGAAGATGTACAAAAAATACTCAGACCCACCAGACAGGTTCTAGGGAGTTCTGTGTGCTCTGTGCACCAAGGATGAGGCTCTGTTGGGGATCAGGTCATCCAACATGTTTGCATCAAGTCTTCAATCTCAAATCAATCATCTGGATTTCTCAGACCTTAGCCACAGGCTGTATCCAAAGTGGCTGCTGTCAACGGGGGCCCTGAAGTTGGATGGCATTTGTTTTATATAAATGAGTTACAGCAGGCATCTTCAAAAACCTGTATCTGAATAATTTCAATACATTGAACATCTATTCAATGAAAAATACCTGCTGTGTGTGAATGATTTTAATTTCCTGTTTGAGGCCAGCTATTTATCTTACTGAGCAAGCTACACCATTATTTCCTTTGGCTGGTTTCTAAACCCAGAACTGATACTGGATTTGAACATAAGCCTGGACCACTGACAATAACCTTTTGTCACTGAGGTTGCATTTTGATTTTTGCATACATCTATACTTTTAAAACTTTTGGATGCTCACGGATATAGATCAGCGTAGAGTAAATAAATGCTAGTAAAACACAGATAAAAGTCAGTAATGAAACATTTGGATTCCACATTGTTTATTTTTTGAGAGCTCATTATGGTGACTGCATAGTCACCTGCATAGTTAACTTATATTTTTCATGATTTCAGATATTTCTCTTGTATCTCAGGACATGAGTAATATGCTTGTGCTGATTCCATCTGAAAGCATCTTGTACTGTTGTGATTTATTTCAGTTATTTTCAATAATGTCTGGATAAATATTCTCTTGTATATCGAAGGTGGAGGGTGATAAACATTTCCAAACATGTTCAAACACTTGCAGGGGACAAGGAGACAGAGGAGGGGGGAAGAAAGACACTGCTGCAGGGAGAAATAAAAAGGGACTGATAGAGAGAAAGGGGAGCAGAAATCTGATCTGTTTTCAACAGGCAAACACAACTTGCATGCAAAGACCTTCACATACAACGTTTAACACACTGTAAAATAACATTATTTATATAAACTTTATCAGATGTTTCATCTTTCAAATTTTATTTCGCCATTCATTTTGAAGTATCCCTAAGGTATTGTCTTACTTGCAAAATGTTATTTCAATTAGTTGAATATCATTCTTTACAGGCTTCAGGTCAAACAAGGGGCAAAACTAAATCCAAACCAAACAATATGTGTCTGCAATAAATTTCTGTTCCTGAATTATTCATACATAATGGCATAGGTGACTCTTGAAGCATTTTGAATTAACTAGAATTGATTTCTTACTTTTTTATGCCTAGTTGTACAAGCTTTTTTGTACTTTTACTTCTCCTTAACAAATAAAGTATTGATTCAACTCCACTGAACATGCTTTATTTAAACTTTGCCCTTTGTCAGCAACTTAGTCCTCTACCCAGAATTCTCTTCTGTGACTTTCTATTGTCTCCTGATCTGGAAGGTGAAATATGCTGGATAGGCTCCTTGGTATGGCATAAGGGATAAAATACATTTCAAATTTGCTAGGAACAGTTACAATACAAAGCATACACCATGCACATTAAAGCACTTACTGCTTCTTTTTTTGACTAGGCTCTAACTACACCCTGGGAAATTCAGCAGCTTAAAATTCAGACACACAAACCACAGACATATTTCCCCTGCTTTTTTCCCCCCTTTGGCTAGTTTATTCTTATTTCAAGCTAAAACCAACATTGTATGCTGAACTCACATCCATTTTTGCTCACCCTCAATTGGAAGGGGAGAAAATAAGATGAGAAAGTTCATGGGTAGAGAAAGGGCAAGGAGATCACTTACAAATTACCACCATGGGAAAAATAGAACCAACCTGGTCAAAATTAAAGCAATTTTCTGCCCATTAAAGTAGAGTTCACAGTGAGAAACAAAAACAAACATTAAAATGTTCCCCCTCATTTCCCTTTTCCCCAGTGCCACCTTCCCTCCCGTAGCTCCTGACTCCTCTAACCTTTACCAAAGCTAATAGGAAATCAAGGTAATCTTGACTGTTTGACAAAACCAAAAGCTTGTGGTTCCTTTTTCATATGACTTTTCATTCTGAATCTACCACACTACCTATTTTCTTTAGTTCAAGCTTATGACTATAGACCAGCAAGAACTTCCAGTAAATAAGTTTTTTTGTTTTTCTGTCAGATATGAGAAATGTGAATGACTGATTGTAAAAAGCAAACTGGTATTTTGGCAAAATTAAAAATTATTACCTTCCAGGAGGTAGAACCTAATTGCAATGGTCACTATTTCACTGCAATGCTAGAATCCATTTGAGCAGTGTCATTTACACTGCAGTCTAATTCTGTAAATTTAAAGTTGTTTTTTTTTTTATGGCAGAAGTAAAATCAGATTATTTCTAAATTTTATTGTTTGCAAATGCCATAGGGTACAGCAGTTTATCAACACTAGATGCAGAGTACAATCCAGCTTTGAGCATGGCTGACAACATTATTTCCATGATAGCTGTCTGTGTGACATCATACAAAATACAGATTATTATAATCATTACCAGACCACAGGAAAAAGACCCTGTGTATTCCATTTACTCAGGTAAAGATATTAGTTACATAATGTACCCAAAACATTAGCTATATTCCATACAAAACCTTTTAACTCTGCAAAAAAGCTAGATATGAAAATAAATAAATTTCATCAGCAAAAATTACCTGATTGTAAGTCTAAAGACAAGTGAGGATACAAGAACATACCACATTGACAGGAACACAAAATTCCTGTTCACCACATGCAAACTTTGTTCTCTAACAAGCACAGCTGTAGACCATTACCTCTAAACAATCCTCAGTAAAAACTGACGTCATTCTGTATTTGTACATCCCTTAATGACAGTCAAAGAACAGTCAGTCTTTACTGAGTGATGGTAGGCATAAGAATCAAGCAGAAGTTTATTTTATTTGGTAGAATGCAGTATAGAGTTAGTTATATAGTTATCATAGTATATAGTTATACATATATATATGTATCACTTCAGTGTAAATGTGTAGAAATGTAATAAAATCATAGAGGTAGCCATTATTCAGTATGAAGCCAGAACAGGATCTATACTTTATAAATTCTTTTTAAAAAGCAAAGACCTGATATCAGATTTCAGGAGATTCCATGCTGGCCTCAATGAGCTATGAATCAGGATCCAATCAGTGATTAAAAGTGATTGTTTTTATGCTCTCAGTTCCAGAACTGTGAATTATCTGAAACTGCAAATAAACCAAACAAGAAATGAAGTGATTCTTTCTCAGTTTTCCTAAATAAATTTAAAGCATGCACAGGCTTTAACTAGTTTAACCATAGTGAATGCACAAACATGTATGAATATTTACCTCATAGTTTTAATGAAGCTCTGAGAACTCTTGAAACTCATTAAGCTCTCCCCTTTCAGTGGTGCCCCGTGACAGGACCAGAGACTGTGGGCACAACCTGAAATACAGAAGTTTCCTTGATCATCAGGAAACACATTTTCACTGTGAGGGTAACCAAGCACTGGGACAGGTTGCTCAGAGAGGTGTGGGATGTTTCTTGTCAGAGACATTCCAAAGCCATCCAGATGCAGTGCTGGGTGACTGTTTCTAGGTGATCTCTTTGATCTCTTTGAGCAAGAGAGTCAGCAAAGATGATGTGCAGGGGTCACTTCAAGCCTCAACCATTTTTGAATCTTTGATAACTTTTTTCTCTCTGATGTTAATCTATCAACCTCATTACACTGTAAGGTTCAGACATAGATTACCAAAAAGTACATATGTCAGAATGTGCCCAAGATATTAAAATCGGCTACATTGCTTCCTGTGAAAACTGCAATATGTTTACATCTGTGCTATCATCTGTAAAACAAGAAACCAGCACACACTACAACAACTGCCAGAGGAAATCCTGGAATTACATGAAGTTTTTGAAGGAAAGCATAGGCATTTTCTTTCACAATCAGCAGACAGAAATCATGGGATTCTCACAAAGTGTTTTTTTTCATACTCACACAAATTCCATTTTAAACCTAGATTGTCTTGTAGCCCCTACACACCTTGTGGAAAATTATTTAAGATATCACTTAGATTCCTAGAATCCTTCTTTTATTTTCCAGCTTAAATGCACTCCATTTCTTCTCATGTCAACATTGACAGTTAACTTAAATAGTTCTTTGTCCTCCTTAATACTTAGCCCTCCTGAGTATGATCCAATACCCATCTAATATTCATTTAGCTAGGCTAAAAGACACTTTTCCAAGGCTCACTTTCTATACCATCATTTAGTATTCTTTGGGTCTCTCCAGCAGCCTTTTTCTGATCTCTGTTGGAACATATCACTCTTGAATGCAGCAGGCCAGAAAAGCAAAGATGATTCCTTTGGGTCCTTCCTGATCTTTTCTGCAATCTGCTTCACAATATGAACCTGGATACCCAACCTGATTCTTTCAGAACTTGCATTTTTGTTGACAACTAACACCCATGTCCCAGGGATCTTTTTTAATTCACTGTTTAAGAAATTAATGAGGAGGCTGCCTGTTTTGTAGCAGCCTACATCAGTGTGCGTTGCCTTGGGAAAGAGGATTTTCCTGGAGTCATCTCCTCTTCTGATTTTCCTCTATTTTGGTCCACACAAGTGTCCAGTCTGCATGGTCTGAGTGAAATATGAGATTGTGATTGCTGGAACATGGGGAAGTATGGCACCCATGCCCATGTCACCATGAAGACAAAGCCACACAATGCTGCCACAGAGTCAGGCAAAGCAGCTTTCCCCTGAGGCACAACAGGTCTGACCTTCCTCTTGCAAAGGAAACACCCCACAGGGACTTGTGTACTTAATGAACCCTCTATAATTTCTCATAAAGGCAAAAAAGGGGATTTGTTTAATTTTAGGTTCCTTGTTTATCAAATCACCTGGTGATTTTCATGAGAAAACCCATTTTGGAGCAGAAAATTTCATGTCATATTAAACAGTATTTTTTGAAGTAGACATTGATGAGACTGACCAAGCAGAGAATGATTTGCTTCAGGATGATAATACTGATACTCAAGCCATGTGTTTCTCAGCTGCTTAATACTGAAGATTCATTTTCTTCTCTTTTTATGTTCAATAGTGGACAAGAAAGGAGCAAGGCAAAAGTGTGGGCAGTGAAGGTATCCAGAGCAGAGACTGATGAGGGTGGCAAATAACACAATGCAATAATGAGAGCTGGAGAGAGTAGTCACAAATGTGGTACTTATCCCTTTCTCCTTCCCACGTCTTTCTCTGATGTTTTGATGTTTCTGAAGTATAAAGAAATTGCTGCTGAAAAGCTGTCATTGGTGTGCTGGGAAACCACAATAGAAAACAGCAAGCAGCGGGCAATCACACAGAGTTGCTAATTGACTTGAACTAGCTTAAAATAAACTCTGTGCAAGGAAGTTGCAGAGATTCCAGCAAAGAAATTAGCCTCCTATGAATATTTGTTCCTTGATGATGGCAGCAAAGTACAGTAAGAGACTTTTACCCACATCTACTTGATGAAACTTTGGACAGTGCAACTGTCTTCCTCTCATCAGTCCTAACCATCACATTGGAATCCATGAGGTGTTCAAGTAAAGCCTTCATTTCAGAGAGAGAAGACAATAACTGAACTTTTCTTGTTTCCTTCCTTTGGATCAGGATCACTGTTTCAAATCATGGCATTTCCTAGGAAAGATTTAATTCTGTTAATCAGCCTTTGCAATTATTTCTTGTTCCATACTTCAGTTTCCAAATATACAATAAAAGGCTGATATTTACAATGGTTGTAATTAATTTTTAAAATAATTACTTGTTAAATTGAGAATACCAATTTGTCAGAACTTATATTTCTGAAGGCAAAACTATGTTTTGACTGATAACTTTTTTCAAATTTTGAAAAATGAAGTTTTGGTTGCTACATTATATTTCTTAGGATTTTTCCCCCCTCAATTTTTAGAAAAACCTTTATTTTGAGTTTCTGATTAATTTATATTGTCATGCATGCCAGATTGATAGCAAATACTTTCTAATTTTCAAACTGAAATGTTTTGACTTATTCATTTATATTTCTTCCTTTCCATGGTTTCAATTTCTTTAACATTTTGCACCTACTGAACAGTTTGATTTTTTGTCCAATTGTGACTAAAAGTTCATGGCACTTTTTATTTCTGAAACTCCTGTGTGCTAAGAAGATTGTTCTTACAGTTTCCTTCTCTTTAAAGTTGTGGTGCATTGCCCTTGGATGGCACCAGGTGCCCACAAGGCTACTCTGTTATCCCTCATCCATGAAAAGGAAATAAATATCATGGGTTTGGGATAAGGAGATCACTCACCAAGTCCCATCATGGGCAAAAGAGATGAAAATTGGGAAATTAATTTATTGCAAATTAAATTGAGTAAGATGGAAAGAAACTAAAAATACTTGGCTCTACCTCTCCCTTCTTCCCAGGTTTCATTAAACTCTTCTGCATCCTCCTTCCAAGGAGTGTAGGAGGATGGGGAAAGAGGGCTCTGTCAGACCAGGATAGCTTTGGGTATCTTCTGACAGAAGCCACCCCTTCAACCTTTCAATACCAAAATTTTGCCATGTAAATTAAATACAGCTGCTTTCAGATCCATAAGTAAAGACATCTGATTAAGAACTGTGCTTTTATCTTCTCACTGTGAAGAAAGAGTGTGTTACACCAGGGAGTTCCAAAATCTTCAGTACATCTGGAGATGAATGGCACACATGTCTTACACTCTTGCACAGCAAGTCCAAAGCTGCAAAGCCCCCCTTGCCATCAAACCAGACACAGATCCCATCAGCAGCACAGGGACACTTGCATCCATGCTAGTTCTCCAGCTCTCTAGATGGGGTGGCTTTATCCGTGTTCTCTACTGGGAATTGTCTGGGAGTGTTGCCAAAATTACATCAGGGACCATTACCTCAATTTAGCAACATGGACAATTGAGTTCCAGTGCTTGGAATTGAGGCTAGTGAGGCCTCATTCAGTTCATGGGCTTACAAGGTGCTTTGGAGTGCTGTTTGATCTTCTACCATCTTTTACTGAATGCTCTTTATTGCCTTGGTGAGTGGAAGTGGGGCTTTTTTGTGTTTTAGAGGTGAGAGACTAATACATCAGGTACAAAAGAAATCTGACCTAAATTTAATGGATAGGACTTTTTCCCATCAAAACCTGAAATTAGGAGACTTCATAGTGTTAGAGAAGTTTGTCAGCTGGCTGCAGAAGGAACTGGGATGACAGATTTAGTGCTGACTGCACTGGGCTGAGTGTGAACCAAGACACCCCAGAGTGACTTGGTCAGGCTCTGCACCTCAGTAGTGTCATTAGAGAAACAGTCACATCTAATTCTGACAGCTATGGTGAGATGGCTGTCATATATGAGATTCCAAATATGTTCTCTTTGTACCACCAGTACCACACAGGGAAGGCTCTGCTACATGAGCCTGTCTAACCATTACCTGGTACAGAAAATGAACAATACCTCTATGACTTCCAGATTCATATTCACGCTTCCCTGTAAACACTGTCTGTTATTTGTTTGGCCATTCTGTGACTGAAGTAATTAAACAGGCAGGGAAATAGCCCATCAAACCTAGAATAATGTTCTGTCAGCTTTTTTTTTTTTTTTTTTTTTTTTTTTTTTTTTTTTTTTGTTTTTGTCAGGAGCTGAGAAGCCAGACGGTCATCTTGTAGTGTAAGTGGAGTACACAGCAAGGAAGGGAAGAAGACCAAGTGCTATGGGACTTTTCTGAGCATCAGCAACCACTTTTATCATCTTGTGTCTCTCCTGGCCACTTTGCCTGGCCTTGACTGCCTGATAATCAGAGCTGTTAGCCCAACCACTTTGGTTGGTAACTGCAGAATTTCAAGAATTCTCTTTGCTTCTTTTTCTAGTTAAAAACTTTTATCAAGCAAACAATAATCACTTCAAGCATCTTATGATTGCTCTTTTTAAAAAGACATTTTTCTAGTCACTTAACTCCTCCTTGTTGGGGCTCTGAACACAGTTAGATGGGAGCTGTTCAGAGAAGAGCTTCATCTGGCTTCCCTATTATGCATGTTCAGCTGCTATCTTGACATTACCTCCCTGCCAGCATTTCCCACCTGCCTCACAGAGGTGTTATGTGATGTAATTAGTTTTATTATTACTGTAATTACCATAAAATCAAGCTGACAAAATGAGACTGCTTCCCCAGGTTTTTCCCAACATTTTTTGCTGAGCTTTAAGATTATTTTAGCTGTAGTTATAAATTTCTCCTGTGCTAGTTCCACATTCTCACTACTTCTTCCTTTTGCTTTTGTGCCATTTGGCTATGGGGGTGATAAAACCTGCTGACATATTCTGCTGTATCATTTTCTGCAGCTGGCTTGAAAGCAAAAGTCACTAATAAAATGCTGTTACTAGGAGGACCTTGCTCCCATTTTAGGAAAAGAGAGAACAAATCAACTTTTTTCTATTTCCAATTTTTTCCAAGGAAACTGAGCACAATGGACGCACACACTTTGCACACCCACAAATCCTGGAGAACAATTTGAATTATTTATGTAACATTTTGATCCAGGTTCCCTGGTTTTGTCTCAGTTTCATGGAGTGCTATCACACTGAGCATTTCAATGCTTTACTATGGCATGTTTTGTTCCAGGAGGGAAATTCACAGTGGCCAAGCACAGGTTCACTCTGCTGGAAGGGAGCACGACAAGATGTTTCACACAGGAGAGGCAAAAGGTATCCTGCTGAGCCAGTCTGTGCTTATCACAAGGGGAATTTTGGAATTATGTCTCTCCCAAAATCACCCAGGGAACAAAAGGAAGTTCACAGGCATGTGCTATGCAAAATTTCTTTTTTGCACCGCTGTGTGGGCAAGTGTAACGCAGTAGAAATTGTGTTCATCAGGAAAATTGTTGTTGGCTAAATTCCATCCATCCTTGAGGATATCAAGGATTCAACCTCACCTTTTTCACCTCCCAAAAGAGTATTGCAGATGGCCACCTCTAACTCAGGCTCCCCAAATCAATCTGTCTGTTTATTGGGAGCTAGCCCTCAGTTTATTTAATTTATCAAAAGGAAAAAGGAGAAAGAAGGGCATTTTGGAAGGATAATGTTTACAGCTGCAGTAAAGCAAAATCAATTCTTTAAAGATGATGCTGGAAAGAAACTGTTTGGAAATGTCAACTCTTTACATTTTTTAATATTTCTGTAGAAAAATCTCACTTGAGCCTGGTATACATTTACCATTAGCTTAATGCTTTCAAGTAATTCTGTATGCATTCTTAATAAATCATTTTCATTTTTCTATTTATCCATTTCTTTATTACAATATGGTTTGAAATATTATTAAATATAATTTAAACATCATATATTAGTTATTTTCAGTTTTAAAGCTATTTTAAATGCAATATTTTCATTCATCACAAATTAAAGTGTACTATAAAATCTTTGCTTACTACTAAAGGTGACTTTGAAAGTTTTATGTACAGCAAATTATTGATCACCCAAATTGTTTTCTTTCAAGTAATCTGCACTCTTTTGATTCATCAGTTTCAATACCAGAATTTTAAAAATCTTGCTATTTTTTGTTTGTATTCATAATTTGAGAGTTTTTTAGTTATTCCAAAATCCAACATCCTTTATTACATATTTTTTTTAATATACTTGTTTGTGCCTTCAGAATATCTAGGTAATAAATGCATAACTATGCTTTTTTTTTGGAACAAGACAACCTTACCTCAATGTTTTTTGAAACAGCCCAAATGTATTTTTGATTTCACTAATACACTCTCTCATATTTCATTTAATACAATATTTCATTTTTCAGTGAATTTATTCACTGTTGATTGCATTATTCTCTCCAAATGTGTGACACACTATGAAGAAATTTCAGAAAATTCTGGTCTGATTCATCAGGATCTAAACCCCAGAACAATAGAAAAAAACCTCCAGAAATGTAAAAGAAAATGTAACTTGGTGTCCAAGCCAGATATGGAGTGACCAGGAGACCCTCATTCAGAAGAAACTCCTCTAAAAAGCAGGATCTGAAATTCTTGGAAAGCTGCTATTACCACTACAACTTAAAGCTTGTCTTGACAGCAACTTGAGTGGAGTGTCTTTTCATTTCTTTCTTCTTATTTTTCACCAAATCTTTGAGGAATGCCTGTGTAATGCCTCCTTCTTTCAGGAGGATTTTTTAGTATTTCCTCCTTTTTACAGAAGTCTTGATTAATGCCTACATTACTTGTCCTATCCTTTATCCTGCTGGAAAATGAAAGGTTAAAACTTTGTTGTCTTATTCCATGTTCTGAAAGATACAATTAAAATGGAGAAATGGTGTGATACCATATGTGGCTAGAACCTTGTTTGTGCTGGAAAGGAATATGGACGGATCAGATTTTTTGCAGGATTTGAAAGGAAAGCAAATACTTGGCTCTTGTTCCCATTCTCTTTTATCACTTTTTTTTTTTCCTTCACTTGTTGATAATTATATTTGCAAAATTAATTTTGTCTATAATATTTTGTGATTTGAAAGTAGTAAACTTAGAACTTCTGCATCTGAAATTTATGATCTTCACAGTTATTTTCCTCCATGGATCCCATCAGACCTTCACAGTTTTGGTTCTGGAAAAGTTCCGTATAAGCAGGGAAATTAATGTGAATGTGTCATGGACTTCATTAAAGATTGTGTGGAATGTGAGCACTGCTAGAGGAAAACGAAATAAATCTTTCTTCTAAATTCTTTATGCTTTGCTAAGAGGTGAAGACACTGTAGGTGTTAACTACTGAGTTGTTATTCTGAATACTGAGACACTTTGCAGGGGCATCCATGTCAGTGAAATGCCTTTGATCACAGCTGGCTGCAGCCTCTGGTCACTGCCTCCCCACCACCGTGTCCTTTTGATCTTTGTGCCTCTATTTTAAGGGTAGCTACCAAAATTACTTCAATCTCCATGATCCAAGTTAGCAAAAATAAGCTATTTTTAAACTAACCTGTCCCATTTTTACTGAACTGGGCTAGATCAGAATCAAGGAAAAGCTCATCCAGCAGGTCAGAAGGGCTGCTGACCTTTCTGAGAAGAGCAGGGGTGATATGAATGGTGAGCTCTACAAACGGCATGATATGGCAAAACAGGAGAGCAGAAAAGAGTCTGGAATATTCTGTCAGTGAATGAATCATTAACAAGACCTATCTTGGTCCTTCCCTAGATGTGTATGTGTGACATTGTGTAAGCTAGAAACTTTCATTTTCCTTACAGGGGTTTCAAGCAGGATGAGAGGTATTCAGCTCCAGGGATAACAAGGACTTCACATCCTGAGTGTTATGAGTAGAAAAGCTGCCCATTTTTTTTAAAAGGTTGCAGAGTTCACAGGTTGGACCAGTTGCTGCCAGGGTGGAGTTCTAACTGTTTGTTATTGTAATCACCTGTTGTTTTTGTTAACTACCTGTCATTCATGGTTAAGAATTCCCCCTTTTGTGTGTGACACCCTGCTGCTTCCTGAGGATGGCACACGGAGGAGGAGACCTTGGCGTTAGCATGCAAATGACCTCGTATCCAGCATGCAACGGGAGAGACCCCTCACCAAACCCTGCCAAAAACCCCTAAAAACAGTGAGCCAACATTAAATGGACAAATCAAAGTGATGTCTAGATGTGAAGAACAGAATTTAGTATCTGCCAAGACCTTCTTACCCCTCACCCTAACCTAAAGGATGCTGGCTATACAGAGGAGGTCAAAAGTAAAACCAGAAGATTGGGGAATGTCATAGTGCTCTTGTGAGGATGGAACCCCCAGCTCTGCCCCAGACCAGAGGACAAAGCTGCATTCTTTGTCTTCTTCCTCCTCCTCCTCCTTGTCACTCCTGGGAGCAGTGAAGGTGTGAGCATAGACCTGTGAGTTCTCATCACCTGAGCTGATCGCTTTTAATAAATGTATTAAGAAGGAGAAAGGTTTCATACCTGTGTTTCTTTCGCTGAGAGTCTTTAAAAATGCAGATCACAGTTGGTGGAGAAAGAGAGCCTGCAGCTTAGCTGCTTCTGGGATCTTGGGAAGTCCAGTTTATTGCAGAATCACAGCATGCTTGAGGTTGGAAGGGACCCTGGAGGTAATCTTGTTGGACAGCCCTTCTCAAGTAGGGCTACCCTAGACCTCTTTGCCCATGTTCACACGGCTTTTGAATCTGAGCCGAGAAACTCCACAACATCTCTGAGCAGCTTGTGCCAGTGCTTAGTCACTGTCACAGCTATAAGATTTTTTTGATGTTCAGAGGCAATGTCCTGTATTTTAGTTGAACCTGCTGTCTCTGTTTCAGTGACTGGGTACCACTGTGAGGAACCCCTCTCTGACCTCCTTTCACCCATTCTTCTGTATTAATACACATTAGTAAGGCCCTTTCTGAGCCTTCTCTTCCCCTGGGTGACAGTCCCAACTCTTTCAGCCTTCCCTTATTCATCAGGGGCTGTAGCCCCTTAATCCTCTTCTGGGCCCTTCACTGGCCTCCCTCCTGTGTGTACTGGGGAGTTTCGCACTGGAAACACTCGGTGTGGCCACTCCAGTTCAGAGCAGTGGGGAAGGCTCTCCTTCCTCTGCCAAATACTCTCACGTAAGACTAACCAGCTCCTAGATGAAGAAACTGTTTTTTATCTCTTACCATGTAAGATGTGTTTTTTCAACAGCTTTTTAGACATGAAACAAGACTTTTCTGTAGTGGACAAGAATTGTTATCCATGAATCAAATTCTTGTGCTGTAACAACAGTGTAAATTAAATGCTTCTGTACATTGCCAGTAGAACAAAGAAATAACTCACCATAATTCAGTTTGTGCTTGGTCAGTTAACAAAATGCTTTTCAGGCCCTGGATTTCTGACACAAACATGCATGTCTGTACATAGATTACCCAAACATACTGTGTTTTTCACAAAGTGGGATTGAGAACAACTCCCCTGTTCTTGGTCTGAAGACTCTAATTAATTGCAACGGCTATAAATTACAATGTGGCTTTAAATTAATTCTGCCTTGAGAAAAAGTCAATAAATTAACTACACATATCATCAGTTGATTTGGACAAGACTAAAGGCTACAAAAAAGCAAAGAGCTTTCAATAGTTTCTGTACCTGGTGCAGATTGGTTCAGTCAGGGTTTTTTTTCCAGCTGCCAAAGTTCTGGCAAGCCAGAAGCTAAGATTTTTCTACACCCATTATCAGTTTCCCTAAATATTCTAGACGATATTTTCTGTGGATGATGTTCTTTTAAAATAATTTTATTATTCCAAAATAGGTTTAACCAGTAAGGAATTTGCCTCCTGAATAAGAATATATGCTAATATTGAGTTATTAAACTTTCAATATACCTTTTGTTATTTAGATTATGTTTCAGGAGTAAAAAGATGTTGATGGTACAGTTTTTCACAATAAAAAGTGGAATAAAGTGGAATCAAACTTGTCATTATACTTTTAAAAAACCTCTAAGGAATATATTAGAACAGGAAAACACTGAGAATTCAGTTATTAGATTATTAAATGGCAGAATTTGCTTAATCCAACTCCAAAACAAGCACAGTAGCAGCACTAGCAATGGGTTAAGATGTAAGAACATTGATTTTTTTTTTTTTTTTTTTTTTTAATGAGGAAAGAGATGTGGGGGTAAGGAAGGGAAAGTAAAGAAGGGAAGAGGAAGGAGAAAGGGAAGAAAAAGGGGAAAGGAAGGGAAAAAGTTTACAGGGTAAACTTTTGGCCACTTTGCTTCTTTACAGATTGAAAAAAGAGTATCAGAGAGAGAATGAACCACATGCACAGCATCCTTCATTGCTTCTCTTTCAGGGCTGCTCTCCCTGGGAACTGGGTTGAAACCATCATTTGTGTTTTATGAGATTGTAGCCTTGGACACCAACCACACTGCTCTGGCTGCTTTGCTGCTGCTTGCTGATAATATGCAAACTTCTCCTCTAATTGAGAGAGTGCCACTTGACCTTGAATTCAGTAATGGGAAAAAAGTTTATTTTAGACTGTAACTCACGCTTGAGGTCTGAGGATGTGGCTGTTTGTGGTGCAGCCCTGCACCCTCTCTCTCAGTGATTTATTGCAGCACGCAGCTCCACAGACACACTGATGCCACTGCACTGACAGAACCACATCTCCTAAAGCAAGGGCCCCCCAGAGGGATGGGCTGCAGGAGAGGGCAAATTATTAATGTAGAGGGTGATGAATAATAGGGGTTTCTTTTCTAAAATTCTCAGATTTCTTTAATGTAACTAGAATAATCAAATTGTTTCTGTGTCGCAGACATCTTTTCATGAAAATCTTTTTACAAGGATTTTTTCTTCTTGAGAAGCTGAGAGGCTTCAGGAACAAAATGTAAACAGTACTTTGCTGCTGCTGTGGAATGCAACAGGTACATCTGTAATTGGCCCATCTTAGATGTTTACAATTAATGACCAATCACAGCTCAGTTAGCTTGGACACTCTGTCCGAGACACAAATCTTTGTTATTCATTCTATTCTATTCTTAGCCTAGCCTTCTGAGATAAAACCTTTTTCTTCTTTTCTTTTTAGTATAGTTTTAATGTAATATGTATATCATAAAATAATAAATCAAGCCGTCTAAACATGGAGTCAACATTCTCCTCTCTTCCCTCACCTGAAAACCCCTGTGAACACTGTCACACTAATGAGCATGAGGTCTGAGTGATTTGAGGATATTATTATAGGACATTTTTCCCCCAGGTCTCCTAGAAAAAACTTTAGTCTGGGAATCCTTCACAAGTCTTAATAGATCAAAACAAACAAAGAATAAATAATATTACTAGTCATAAGGCAAGATATAAGCAACCCTATAATATTTCTTTTTTTTAATCTTTTTGTTTTCTATTACCCTGTCCAGTATGGGCAGGTTGCAATTAGCAGTAAGGAATATACTGCATTTTTATTTTGATTACTTTTTAACATATTGGTAGAGAAGATACTTTCTGGAAAATTTCCCTGTGCCTAGAAAATGGTCTGTGTAAGCATAAGGTGTGAGAAATGTATTTCCCGCAGTTCATGCTAGCATGTTAACTTTCTACTGAAGATTATTTTCCTTAAAAGCACCTCAGAAGTGAAATTGTGTACGAGAGGATTTCCTGTACTGATCTGCAAATCACAGATGTGGGTATTCCAGCACCTTCTCACTGTGGGGTGAATTCCATAACCTTGGGTCAAGCAGAAGAATGTGGATTGTCTCCAGGATGTATTTCTGCCTCTTGGCTGAGCTGCTCTGAATCTTTACCATATTTCACTTGTGGCCTTAATGCACAAAGAAAAATAATGCAGTGGTCAGACTGTAGGCTTGAGCATAGTAGTTTAATTCTTCACTGATTTATGCTGAAACCATAAATTTGCTGCTGTTAAGGTATTTTGCAGTGTGGCTGTAGCTCTCAGCTCTTTTCTTTGAGCAGGGACTGGCAGTTTCTTGCAGCAGTTCTGAGCAAAGTGCACCAGCCTAGTGAGAGCTAGTGTGAAGTTCCCTTGTGTTTGAATGCTGTGTCTGGAAATATCCATAGGCCAGAAAGGTTATTTTGGGAAGAATGCTCACTCTGCTGAGGTAGGGTACATCATTCCTCACTTTGTAGATATCTATAGCTGAGCTCTCTTTTATGGTGAATGGAAATAAATAATCATTCCTGGTGTAGTTCTTTGATCTTACAAGAGTTTCAGAATAGGGAAGATGAATTGCATTCATTTATCTTCATTTTCTATACAGAGAATTCTCTTGACCAGCTCGGATGGAGAACTCACTATATGAGTCTAAATTAGAGGAGATGAACCCCACAGTCAGAGGCTTCATTTCCTATCTGCAAAATAGGAATTACATTTTCCTGGCAGGTACTGACAAGATAGACCTATAATAAATATTGGTGCATCTTGTATGTATAAGAAGAGAAAAAGGTGGAATAAATCAGTTGCTGATCAGTCAATAGTGCAAAACCAAGGTAAGGCAATGTAAAAAATATGAACTTTACTACAGTGTCTGAGGTCAGAGTCTAAACAACTCCTTTCACATCAATCAGAGTTTTTTAAGTGATCAGATCTGCCTGGAGAGAATGGGAGAGATTTAATATGCACACAGCACAGTGATGTTCCTATTCTGAAGGTTTTGCCACTCATCTTTGCTATTTTGCACTAAGTAATTTATTTACAATGTCTGGTAATTTGTCCTCTGATTCTCAATTACAGTATATCTGTAACCACTCTTTTCATGCTCACAGGAGATGTGGAAATAAAAGATTGAGTTAAATGTAAGTTGAAAAACCAAAATTGGAAAGTTGAATACATACACACATACATATAGTTTAAAATCCCTTAGAAATAATAAAATTTAATGGGGTTTGGGGGATTTTCTCAGTTTTCTTTGGATACATTGTTTTAGCAATAGTAGACAGGGAATCTTAGGATGCCACCAAAGTGTAAACAAGTGCTGCTGTAAGCTCAGTCAGAGAACTGTAAAATACTCTGAACCATCGGTCTCTTACATGATCACAAATTTTAAGACAACAAAACATCAAAAAAATCCACCCTACCTAGAGTTCTAGTGCTTACTCAGAACTAACCTTCACTTTCGTTTGCTGTAGGGAAAAAAGTATTGCTCTTCCATCTAATGTGTGTGAACTCACAGGAGACCACACTGATCTAGGTATCACTCTTTTTTAAATTAAGTGGATGTTGAGTAGGAGACAGCAAAATTGGCAGAAGAATAAAGCTGCTTGTCTAACAGCAATATTTTAGAAGGGGCTTTTTTTGGTACATCTTGGGCTCTGAACTCATTAGCATGATCCTTGGTAAACTTTCCTGACCTGTTTTTTGCTTTGCATAGGACTGGCACAACTGCATTTCTCATTATATCACATCAAATGAGTCCCACTGACATGAACTAGGCACCAGCTTGTTAGGGAAAAGACAATAAAGGAAAAATTCTCCCAGCAGATCTGCATGACAGGTCCTGATTACTGATACTCTGTTCTCTAAAAATGTGTAGTCTTGTCTTTGACATACAGTCAGTACCACAATGTCAGAGGCAAAAGATTTTCCTTGAAAAAATGAGTTTGCCAAACTGCACTAACAAACCTATTTTTAAGAATATTTTATTTTTAGATATTTTATTAGCACTCTTCATGTAGAACATTTTAATAGCAAAAGTGATCAGTGTTTAATTACAAGAAACAACAAATCACATATTCTTCCCTTCAATACATTGTACAGGAAAGGGAGAAAATCAATATTTGGACAAATACATGCAAACTCAGCTGGGCACTTGGAGACTGAGAAGGACCCTACAGATTACTTGGAGTGTGGATTAACCCTGATCTCACCACAAGGCAGCACGCAGAGAGATAAGAATGGGATTTTACTGGTGGAGTGGCAAACAATGCAAGAAACTTCTCCACACAAAGGATCAATTTATAAAATAGAGTAAAATAAAATACTGGGCAGCTGAAGGAGCAGAGCCAGAAGGAGTTTGTAATCAATGTTTATGCCTTGTGTCCTTGCAACCAATACACAGAGATGACATTAAGTCAAGGTATAAAATGATGGAAAAATCCTACCTAGTTCTTGGGCAAAGGCTGTGTCAGAAGTTTTTCTGGGCAAACCCTACTATACCCTCTCAAGGAGAGAAAATTTCTGCTTTATTTTCTTCAAGGAGAGATAGGACAGCTTGAGATTTTCAAGTCGTTTGCATGACCAAATAAAGAGGGTGGGCTAGGCAAAGCAGGAAGAATTGTTGTGAGCACTGCAGCTGCTGAGGGTTACCCTTGGAAACATCTCCAGGGCTATTCCTGTGCCGGACATTTATGGAATCAGTCTACATCACCCTGATGCAGTTGAGAAAGCCTTCAGCCTAGAGAAAGCACAAGCTCAATAAGCTTCTCTCTCATATTGCACATTTACTGTCCTTAGGGGCAATTTCTTCTTGTTATGACACCTCTGTTCTTACAGCAACTGCCCCTATGACATCTTCTTACAGAGTCCAGGTTTCTGTTTAATAATCAGTTCCCTATCAATAATTCTACACGTTCATTTAATGACTAGGAGTTTCCTAAAATGCTTTCTTATTATTCAATTCTCTGTCAAATTGCAGAGAATTATTCTATTTAATATAGAAAAAATTATGTGGAACTGAAAGAAAAAATTAAGCCCTTTCAAGTATCAAATTAAAACTGGCATGTGAAACAGAAAAGCAGAGTGTACATTTTGAAGGACAAATCGTTTTCTCAACAAATTCATGAACTGAACAGACCACTGATTTTAATTAAGAATTCTTCATATATATATATATATATATATATGTGTGTGTGTGTGTGTGTGTGTGTATTATAAAGAAGATAGGAATTTCAGTTGCATTGCACTGACTTCAAAAGCAAGATGAAGAAGTCTACAAACATGTTTCTTTGTAACCAGTCCACTATGGAACCAGCTCCTTGGTGATCAAGATCTGTGTTTTCCTATCATCAGTAATTCCATATCCTCCTTCATTCACCAAGCAACTTTTGAATGTGTTACCCAGCCTCAGCAAAAGCCTGTAGATTCATGGCTCAAGTTGTATCACACTCTGATGATTTCCATGAAAACAGGTGGCAGAGTAAAGGACAAACTTCCTACTGATGAGAAGGCTGAAAACATCATCAGATGTCAGAGAATCCACATGGGTGGGGGCAGCATCAGTAACTTAACTTCATTAATTTTACCCCTGACTGAATGATCAGTTTATTACCTCATATTTTACCCACTCAGTTCTGATGATCTCCGCATGACTTCTTCTTCAGGAATCACAATTTCCTAGGCTAAAAAGGATTTAGATTTTTGCTATTCCAGTAGGTATATTTCTTTCTATTTATGGAAGGAGAAATTGTCTAAAGCACCTTTCAAGTGCTCTGTATTCATCTGGTGCTAGTCACATTCAGAGGATCAGGCTTACCTGCTCACACTGGTCACTCTTAAAAATCCTTTTTCATTAAACACTTATTTGAGAGATGTGACAAAACCCCCACAGAATAAGGAGCTTCATGTAAATCTAAAAATTTAATTCTTAAATTCAGATAGGGAAATGTGGAAAATCTTATGCTCAGACACATCCCTGATGTTAATTGGATAGGAACCTGCAGCTTGATGTGATGGTTGTGGCCAAGCTGCTGTGTTTGTTTGTTTTAGGACTATACAGCAAACTTGAGATTCACAGAGAAAATAAAAAACAGATAAACATTGTGGGGATTAAGGAATCCCAGAGAGGACCCTGGGAGACTTGCTAATGGTAACATTAAATTTTACTAAGTTATTTATATATTAAATCTTTATTAGTTACATTATCTTGACGAATCCATGCTTCATAAGGCTTGCCTAAATTTGTCTTACAAACTATCACCTGAAAAAGATATTTGAGTGACAGATAAGGAATAATCTGTGTCCACATCATGTGTTTTGAAGATGCAGGGACTTTTATCACCCATTCAGGACATCATGGAATTCAAAATCACCAAGGTCCTGCAGATGGGTCAGGACAATCCCAAGCACAAACACAGGCTGGGTGGAAAATGGGTTGAGAGCAGCCCTGGGGAGAAGGATTTGGGTGTGTTGATGGACAAGAAGCTCAACATGACCTGGCAGTTGTGCAGTCACAGCCCAAAAACCAAATGTGTCTTGGGCTGCATCCAGAGCTCTATGGGCAGCATGTGAGGGAGGGAATTCTGCCCCTTTGCCTGCTCTGTGAGACCCCACCTGCAGTCCTGCCTCCAGCCCCGGCATGCCCAGAACATCCCCAGGAAGGATGGGGACCTGGTGAAACAAGTCCAGAGGAGGCCATGGAGATGCTCAGAGGGCTGGAGCACCTCTATGGAGACAGAGGCAGTTGGAATTCTTCAGCCTTGAGAAGAGAAGGCTGCAGGGAGACCTTATAACACCTCAGGAGGTTTACAAGGGAGCTGGAGGGAGACGTCTGACAAGAGCATGCAATGACAGGACAGGGGGAAATGGCTTCAAACTCAAAGACATCAAGTTTAGATGAGTTACCAGGAAAAACCTCTGGACTCAAAAGGGGGTGAGGCCCTGGCACAGGTTGCCCAGAGAAGCTGTGACTTTCCTCCCTGGAAATGTTCAAGCCCATGGTGGATGGGGTTTTGAGCAACCTGATGTAGGGAAACATGTTCCTGTCTCCCATGACAGGGAAGTTGGAATGAGATGACCTTTAGTCAGAACCCAGGAAATTCCTCTGGCTGCCCTGGAGGACTTGAGACCCTGGCAGGGGGCTCAGAGACCTTGGCATAGAGCCCAAGACCCCTGTGCCTTTGATTTTGACCCATGGAAAAAATTACTAGCCTTATATGAGGATCTGCAAGCCACAAAAGCTTAAGTAGAATATTAGTGAATTTATCACAGGCTGAAAATGTAGAATTTTTGCGTTTTTATAATGGATGTTCAGGAGGCAAGATGGAGGAAATTGGGCGTGCCTTGTCCTTTTTCCTTCTTCTTCCCAGCCTCCATCTTCTGGGTGATGATGGCACTTTTGGATTAGTTTAAAGTAGAAACTCACTGTCTAACATAGGTGATAGGTATTGGGAAGTTAATGTAAAAAAAGTACAGGTAGTTTTTAGTATAAAAAGATAACATCACCCTGGGGGTGGTCAGAGTGCCTCAACCCAACCTGCCAGACAGACCTCAGTGGGTTGGAGAAAGAATGTTATAGATAAGAAATAATAAACAACCTTGAGAATGAAAACAGAGCAATCCTGACTCCTCCTTCGACTGCTGGGCTGGGAAAAGAGACTTGTATGTATCTCAGGGTCACTCTGACCAGCTGAGATTCTGAGAACCCAAATAATTTTAAGATCCTGTGATGCACTTTCTCCTCTTATTTCAGCACCCCATGGCAGTGTTTTCTTTTTCATTGTCACAAGATACCTGAACAAGAGGGCTTGCTGGTGTAAGAAATACAGGGGGAAGCTGGGTGGAGAAACAGGCATTACAGGAGAGTGGAAAAGTCAAATGCTTGTGCTTGTTACTGTGAGGATGTCAGGCTCTGTCTGTGTAGCATTTTCTCTCCAGGTCATTGAGAGAAAAACCTCATGCAGAGCAGCATGTGACAAATTGATTTTCTTCGCAACTTTCAGCTGACCTTTGGATACACAGCAAGTCAAGGCCACAATAACAGATCCCTTACCTCCTTTAATTTTCCCCTTTTTCTTAATAAACTGCCTATGAAACATCTGTTCAGTATTTTCTTATTTTTGTTTGATCAATTCTTTAAGAAAAAACTATCCCAGGTAGCTGCAAATAAGATTTCTTAGTGTGAATCCTGATTTCTACGTGCACTTTACCCTTCTGTTTCTTCTCCTATGTTACAATTCATTGAAGAATAAGAAGTGTTTTGAGATTATAAAATCAAACCAATCCAAATCAAAATTTTTACTGAGGACATTAATTTTTTTTACAGGAAAAATACAATGTGGCACAATATTTCACCATTCATAGGAACTAGTCATGCAGCTCAATAAAAGATACTGAAATTAAATAAGCTACGATTTTGGCTGGGTTTATAATTACCCTTCTGAGCTTTGAAAATGTATTTTGCATCTAATTTTATACAGTTTCTTGTTGTTCTAGTATAGCAAGAAAATTGTCCTTCAGAGTCATTAAACAATTTTGTGAATTGAGAAATATTTAGTGCAAAACCCTCAGCTGGTGCACATTTCCTTCCAAAGGCATAACAGAGAGTCTGTTAAGACACAAATTTTCAGCATCTCCCCCTTTTGTGTCTGCACAAGTTTGCAGTATTGATATTGGGGAACATTGTTATGACCATGTAGATGGGAAGGAAAATAGCTGCTTACAGGCTTGGGAAATGTAAGGAAGACAGGCACACAATTTGGAGAACTGGAAAAACTGCCCAAAAATGAGGGTGTGTTTGTTTTTAGATTTCTGTTTTCCAGGTTTCCAATGAAGGAAGAAAATAAGAAAAGTGATACTGCTTATATAATGTGTTTCTTTAATGAAAGAATAATATTTAGAGAAAGCAAAACAAGCAACTTTAGTGCTGAAATTCACCCAGCTCTAGCAGTTTACATTTAAATTCACTAAACACAACAGCACACCCAAGAGTGTTTTAAAATCTTTGCTGGACTTCCTGAATTATTATAAAAGGTATGAATGGAAAATGTACCTCTGGCACAATATTATTTATCTATCTATCTATCTGTCTGTCTATCTATCTATCTATCTATCTTTCTATCTATCCATCTATCCACCTATCCATCTATCTATTATCTATCTATCCTAAACTTTTGTGTGAAGTTTTCAAACAGCTTTTGACGCTATCACTGTGTTTATGTACAAAACTAACTCAGCCAGAACTCACCCCAAAGATATTTGGTGTGCTATGAAGACTGAAAAATCACAATTTTATTTGAATCTTACACTGAGTATAAAGGTTTTCGAAATATGACAGCCCAGTCCTCAGAGCATTTTGGAAAGGGAGAATATATATAAATATTTTAATGCACTGGGATTTTGTAGTGGGAATGATCTATACAGGACATCTGGGAAATGTTGTGAGAAGCAATTACTAAAAATACTGTGTAATGTAGTAAGAGTAATAATAACAGCATAGGAAGAGTTGTGCAGTGTTAGATTTCAAATAAAAACACCAGAGTCATCGTCTCCCTCAGTAGACTTAAATATATCAGAAAAATTAATTAGTAAATATTTGCCTTCATTTTAACGTTTGCTGTTTGCTAATACCTGAAATCTTCATGTCAGCATTTCCTATGTGAGGAATGAGAGCTCTAAAATAGACCCCATTTACACTTCAGATACTTTGGGATGTTGGTGTGATAAGGCATTCTCCCCACTCTCCATTTGGCACTGCAGGGAACATATCCCTCCATGGGTCCTGCCAAGTCTGCAGCCCCAAGCAGAATTTTCAGATACTCTTGGCACATTTAAAATGTCAAATATAAAATGGCAGAACACTTTCATGTCCTGACAGTGACCTCTCCCTGTTCGTTTGCCTTGCAAGATGCAGTGACAGACACTTGCAAATTTCCAAAGAATTGTTTTCAGTTTAAATATATTTTGATTCATAGGAAGAATACTTGATCAGTTTTCTTTCTCAAAGAAAGAACAGTTTTCTTTCTCAAATTTTTCTCAAAGAAAATTACAGAAAAATTTCTGTAATTTAATTCATTTAACTATTTTAATAAAAGTATTTTCAATAACTGCCTTTGGAAAAAAAGATGTAAAACTGTGCTGAAGTAGAGTTGCCACTGAGATTGCTCATTTTTTTAGAATTTGGTCTTTGACAAAAGATGAGACCACTAATACAGGTCAGAAAACATAATTAGCCCTTACCTTGGTAAACAGATTTAGAAATGTCCCATCCATTTCTTCCCCATAAATGGTGGAAATATCTCCCTGTTCTTTTGGGCACATAATTCTACTCTTCCAGGATTAGGTGCAGAGACAGCGAATTGAATCCTTCAGTAGCTAATGCAGCTTGTTAATCTACTGAAATACTTTTTCTGTCAAATTAGTTTTTTCCCATCTCTTATGTATGGAAACCAGAGAGATACCACAGCTAGCAAGAGAGAGTAGGGATGGGAAAAGGGAAGGATGAAGCAGGAAAATGTCTCATTCTCTGTTACCACAGTTTCAAACTGTTATCTGTACTTACCCCATCAGCTCTAATCTTGATGCACAACTTTTTCTCCTGAGTGACTTGTTGGCAACTCGAAATTCTCACTTTCAGTGGAAAACCTGAAATTTAGGGAGCCCAAAAGAAAGTAGGTGTGCGTATTCATAAGGAATGTGGGAAGGTGTAAGAAAGTGATAACAAACAATAGTGAACAGCAAAGGCAGGTAACAGCTCTGACAATTACCAGATGCTACAGAGATCATGTTGTTCCCTGGGGCTTTACCAAGCACTGCAAGCAGACATGCCAAGAAAAATTTCACCTTTGTAGGAGGGTGTGTTGAACCAAAGACCATCTTTGCTGAATCATTCCTTTCCCCCCATCAAGTCCCTTTTTCTTCCAAAATAAGAAACTTCTTTTTTTTTGCTACAAAAAGGGACCTTCCCATGTTTTCACTTTATGATGAGAAATCTCCTGTTTGGTTCTCTGCTACAGATAATGGCTTCAGTCTCTAAGGCTGTCTCTAAAGAGGTTGGAATGGCTCAGAAATCAGTCTACAGACCGTCCCAAAGCTGCAACAGCTCAGTGGTCTGGGAAAATAATTGTGGCTCTTTCAAAGCTAGCACAGACCAGATGATGTCTATGTTAAAATGACTGATGGAGAGAGAAGTGATTTCTGTGTGGCAGGCAGCTTGAACTTCTTGGCTTTTTGGGTTTCAGTGCTTTGCTGGGCCCAGATAAAGCCTCCTGACTCTGGTGATAAGGAAAGCCTTGATGTGATGAATCCCTCTGAAGATTCATTCCCTGCTCTGATTTAAGCTGATTCAGTTCCAATCCCTGCAAACCAAACTTCTTTCAAAGCCTATGATCCAAGCCCTGGGACATTCAAATGGTTCCTCTAAGGTGCAGTTCTTATACTTTGCTCTCACAAGGGGAGTCTGTAAACCTGGGATTTCTGGAAAGGTCTCAAAAAATAGGACTATTTGATAGATAATTATGGGGATTATGTAGTGTTTTTGCAAGCCTAGTTCACCAAAAAATGGCAATATTGAGAAACAGAGCATAAAAGCCTCATCTTTACTTAATTATACAGAAAAAAAATAACATCAGCTTCTTAACTGTTATATTGGGTTTACATACAAGGTTGTAGTAACAGGGAGGATGCAGGGCTGCCGTCTGTTGGAAAGAGCAGAAGCTGCTGCCATGTCAGACAACGCCAGACCCAGCCAGCCCCAAGATGGACCTGTCACTGCCCAGATATTGAACCAAACACTGACATCAGTAGAGCCTTTGTAATAACCTAGCTAAGAAAGGGTGAAAAGTGCTGCACAGCAGATTGAAATACACAACTGGTCTGTGTGTGGTGAGAAATTGTAGCATGCATCTCTTGCCCGTCTTGGGCTTTGTTACTTTCTTTGTTTTCATTAGAATTGTTGCTGTTGTTGGGCTTTTCATAATTTTTTTTCATTAATTAGCTCTTCTTGTCTCAATTAATGTGTTTTACTTTTGCTTTTGATTCCCTTCCCTACCCAAGCAAAGGTAAAATGAGCTGGTGCCTGTATGTACTCTGTTGGCTGAGGTTAAGCCATGAGCTTAGAAAGAATGTACGGGGTAAGGAAAGGTATTTTTAGTTTAATTTTTTTTCTCTTTTTCTTATATTGTTTAATGGTCAATAAGTTAAACCAATCTCTCCAGGTCAATTCTGTTTTGCCTAAGATGGTGAGTGATCTCCCTGTCCTTATCTTCACCCACAAGTTTTTCCATCCTGTTTTCTCTTCTTCCCTGTTGAGGAGAGGAAGGGAGAGCATGGCTGGGTTGGCATGTGTCAGTCATTCAGCTGAGGTGAACCCACTACACCTCTGCTACAGAGAGAAACTCATTAAAAGTAATAAGAATGAAGATGTAGATCCAATTTCTAATGCAGAAAGCAGCAAAGCTGTGGATGGCTGGATGATGAGAAAACAAGGGTGGGTGAAGGCTGGTCTGTCACAATCTTCACAAAATATTTGACAGTCAGAGAACTGTACCAATGGGGCCCAATTCAGTACTGCTGCTTTTGCTGTCAATGTTACTTTGGAATATAGCAGTGTTTTTCATGTCAAAGTGCTAAAATTATGTTTGCAATCTTCTGAAAGCATCAGATACTAGTCTAACATCTTTCTGGATCCAAATCTTCTGTAAGTGTGTCACCATCACGCACAAAGCTGCCCTCACAGTGAAGCTGTGGAACATTAGTGTTTCCAATCATATTTCAAACATGGGGTGTGGGTTTGCTGCCAAAATCAAAGGGACTATCTGCCAGAGCAGCAGCCCAGCATAGCTCTGGCTCTGACTCCAGTATATCCCAGTCTGGACTGCAAAAGGGGCACACCAGAGATGTTTTGCAGGAGAGCTAGGGGAAAAAAAAATCTCGTTTGTGTACTATAAATGAAAAACCAATTTTTATTTTTCTCTAGGTATTTGTGTGTATTAATTACGAGTCAGCCCATGTGACTTGCAGTTGCAAATGATAACATCATAAACACTCCCACAGATGTGATAGGACAAGAAGCAAGTACAGGAATAATCAAAGCCCTACAAGTAAATAATCAATATACCATGTAAATAAAACAATTAAGTGAACTTTTTTAAAGTTCCTTAATCCAATGCAATGATAACCCTCTGGGATAATGGCTTAAATGTCAAATCCATAGCTTGCTTGGAAGAACTTAAAAATAAAACAATGTGTATGTATATATATATATAAATTCATAGCTTTTATCTCAGCAGGTGCATCTTAGGTTGTTGTAATATATGTCATTTAAGTGTGATAGCTAGTCTAAGGAAAATTACTTTATTGGATTGATCAGTAAAGTGTTTCACCCAGACAGTGTATGATTGCAGTTTAGTGTCAAAAAGGATGAACTTACTGTTCAAATTAATGAACTGAAAAAAACAGAAAATTGAGAGCCTGAACATTAAATGCACTCATTAGAAGTTTCTTAAGGCAGACGCTGAGCAAGCTATAAGTAATGAACAAGTGTCTCAAAACCATAATATTGGGACTGCAGCAACTGTCATTCCCTTAGTAACCACATCATAATCAGCTAAGGAAACCTGATATGCCAGAGAGGAAAGGGAGGCATCTGGGCTCAGACACTCAGACTGCTGAGCCCCTTGATCTCAGGATTCCAAATTGCTGGCAATTGCACACATGAACCCACAGGACCACAAAAAATTGCTTGAGGAACTGAGAGCATCTCACCCTGAAGAAGCCACACTAGAAAGAGATTTAATAAATATACTGTGAAACAGATACTTGCATATGATCAATCCTTTTTATGCACTTAATCCTTCTTTTCACACAATTTTTCCTCCTTCACACTACCTAGATCCCTCCCTTTCTCCAACTTTGGCCATAATAAATCCTATTCCATCCCAAAATGCTTTTCTCTTGCATCCCATAGTGTCTCCTTGTACGCCCAGGCAGCAACAATCCCAATCCAAAGGTGCTCCAGCACTGACTCCTCATGATGCATTTCCCATCTCACCAGTGGGACTGAGGGCTTTTTAGGACAACCCCCTGGGAGGGGATCAGGCAGGGTGTCCCTTTCTCTGAGTCCTTAATTTATGCATGAAAGAGAAAGAGAAATATTAAATCTGTTTGGAAAATGAACATTACAAAACTCAGTACAAAACAAACAAAGGAAAAAAGTAGTTTCTGCTTTTATTTGCGCCCCTGTGCTCCCCTGGATTTGTGCAGATTGGCTTTTGATGGACTGATGGCTCCTGAAATGGGCCTGGGGCAGTCAGGGCAGGGTTTTATTGGGGAAACCTCTCCTGTTGTGTCTTTGTGTACCTTTAGGGTATGCCTAGGGGCTTATATCACCATGCAACATCATTGGTCCTTTCAAATCTCCATGATGGGCTGTAAGGAGGCTTAGCTGATTCTGCACAAAACACAAAACACATGGGGCATTGATATCCCATCTTTCTTTATTTTAAATGGTTAAAGGTATAGGATATTGAATCTGGCTCACATTAAAGGAGAGAGTTAGATGTGCAAAATGGGAAAAGTAAGATAGGCAAGCAGGAAGCAATATAGTTCAAAACACTGCTTCCAAATTGGAAAAGGAAAAAAGATGCAAAGGAGTAGGTAAAGTAGCCTGGAAAATGCAAGAACCACTTGCTGTGTCTTTTTTTTCCATAATATTCCACAAAAGATGTTAAAAAAGCACACTTGGCAAACATAAAATCCTTTGGTTTAGTTTGCTTTGCTGCTATCTCTCTGTTTAAACAAAAATATGCAAATATTTGTGTAATGACTGATATGGCTTTTACTAGATGTTTCTAACTCTTTCAGCAGCCTAATTGCAATGTGATTTTAACCTAAAGTAATTAATTTCTTATGAATAACAAATAATGACCTGTGATGACTTAGCTCTATTTCATTAACATTTGCTAAAGGACTTTCAAGGCCCCAGGTGGAAACTACCACAGAGATTTTATAAAACACACATTCCAAAGCAGTTTTTCTCCTGTATTGAACTTCCATCTACATATTTACACTCACCTCATGCTGCTGTTTACATTTTTTTCTCTAAGGCAAGCTGATATTTTAATGACCTGAATTCTAGGATTACATTTTCTAATAAGCATTTGATAAAGATTGCATTCCTGGCACATCTCCCTTTCTTTGTGTGCTTTTCCTGGGCTGCTGGGAGAGTTTCTGCACCAACAGGGCTCCCAGGGCTGCTGGGGGATGAGCCCTGCTCCAAACCCTCCTACAAATCTCCTCTTTCTCCAGCCCTCCTTGGGTCCCTTTGCTGCTGCTCCCTGTTTAGCTGCCTCCTTCTCTGCCCCTGCCTCCTTTGGTTTCTCAAGGAAATTTTTCATTTAACTGAAAAACCCTATTTGTGTCACATGCCAAGTCACATAATCCATCTGAAAAAGCCACTTCTTCATTGCCTGAACTTTAGAGATCAGAGAATGGTTTGGGCTGGAAGGGACCCCAACATTAAAATTATAGAATCTTGAGGTTGGAAAAGACCTCTGAGGTCATCAAGGCGATCTTGATGTGGCTGAACACCACCTTGTCAGCTGAACCACAGCACTGAGTGCCACATCCAGTCATTTCCTGAACTTCTCCAGGGACGATGACTGCAGCACTGCCCTGTGCAGTCTGTTCCAAAGCATGAAAACTCTTTCATTATCTTGTTCTAACCCCCAACCACAGGCAGGGACACCTTCCACTGGATCAACTTGCTCAAAGCCCCATCCAACAAGATCAAGTCTCTCCAGCACAACCCTGACTTCAGGTGTTCCTCTGAGCCAGCTGACTTCAGTGGAGGCCAGGAACAAGATTGGCAGCAGAAAAAAGCTCTCTGCTAGAAGACACAAAAGAATGTGATGAAACTGGTAAATATGAGAAATATTAGAATCTGACACTTGCAACTTCTTGCTCATCCTGTGGTGATGGTGAAAGGTTTCCATCCTAGGCATCACCCACCAGGTGTGTTGGAGGGGTTGACAGAAAAACCTGAGCACTTTAAGTGTCCTATTGCTTCTTGAAATGGAGAAAGTCCTTGGGGTAAGATAAAAGTAAAAGAACTTTTGCCTTTGTAGAACAATGATAAGCACAAACCAAAGTCAAGCCTTTAACATTTGGGGGATGTCGATTTTGAAGGCAATTCTGTGACCAATTTTCTAGAAACATATGGTGTATGAATGCCTCAGAGAGGATCTAGGCAGACATTTCAGCACAGTTGCAAATAGAGCTTCTCATTATCACTTACAGTTTCACTCACTTTTATAATTGTTTGCATTCAGTGAGGTGCAACTTGGGTGTACGTCGCTACTTTTCCAATTAACAAAGTTAAAAAAGTTACAAAATTGTGTATGTTTATTAAGATATTTCTTGTTAATTAAAACTTGAAAGTGAAAGCTTGTTTTGCTCCTTTCTTCTCACATTTTTAGCAAAAAATGGCATAAAAGGGAACACATAATATTTTTCCTTTGTTTGCTCTGTACTGAATTTTGTAATGTTAATTTTTCAAACAGGTTTTATATTTCCATTTGTCTTTCATGCATTTATTTTTTTTAGTATTCTTTATTTCTTTCTTTTAGAGATCAAAATGAAAAGAAAAATATTGGAGAAAAGGTGAAAATAGAATATTTAAAAAATAAAAAAGAAGTGATACATTAGCACATAAATAAATAAAAACATTCAAAATGGTATAGATAAAATACACTTTTGAGAAATATGACACTACGCATATTTCAAAACTGGGTTCTGCACATTAAATATACAAAAATGTTCTCTACAGAGATGCTAAGTACACCTAACTCTGATATGAGTGTACCAAGTTCTGGTGGTCATGTTAGCTTCTAAAGGAACATTTTTCATCTTGGTTATGTCACACAATGTAGCCCAATTAAAAATAATAAATTAATGTTAATAGGTGCTCATAAGCAACCAGGTAAGGCAATAGTTATTGGTGACACAGAAAAGGTGGTTTTCCTGTTTTTCTGCTTTGTGCATATGATTTTTTAATTTTTTTTTTAAGAAGGCACAATGTTCAAGAGCACAGAATCAGAATGGTTTGGTTTGGGAGGCACCTTAAAGATTATTTTGTTCCAAGGCCCTTCCATGACAGCAATACACTCCCCTAGAGCAGGTTGCTTAAAGCCCCATCCAACCCAGCCTTGAGCACTTCCACAGATGGGAAATGTTCTTCTTCTGGCAATTTCTCTGAGCCTTCTCTTCTCCACACTGAAACATGAGGATGAATAGTTGCTACCTCAAGTTCATGATTTTGCCTGCACCCTATCATGACCATTTAATAAACCATGTGGGGAAATAATCTGTATTGAGTTTTGAGAAGAAAAAACCAACCTTAATATTTTATTTTCAGTGTAAAATATTAAATGCATCTACAAGTTTGTTGCCAGACATTCTCCAAGTGGTTTATACTACCTGTACACCACACCAGTAAAATGTTGTTCTTTATTGCAGCTTTCCAGTCTCATTAAAGAGCATTTTTGGGGTTGAAGAGCATAGTTTTCAAGCATAGCATAAGGGCAAAAGTAATTTCAGGCACTAAGTATATATAACTGAAGTATCTGATGCTCACAAAGCAGCCCTCCCCTGCCCTATTCACCCTCATAGCTGCAAGAAACATGGGAATAGGTTAGAAGAGAGAGAAGAGGGAGTGAAAATGCTGTAATTGCTTTAATAGTCCAAAACAACTCTGTAAATGCTTCCCTGGATCTTCCTGCTACTGGCCTACATAGCAAATTCTCCCCAACAGGATCTGACCTGCTGTATATTGTCTCTTTCATTCAGGGAACTAAAAATGCTTTAAAAGACATCAATTTCAAGGCCCATTAAAATCAGTGTGCATCTTCTCCACTAATATCAAGAGGCTTTTAATCAGACTTTAAATTACCCCTGTTTCAACTGAGTTTTGAGCTGTTTCTTTCCCACAAATATAGTTTCCCTGCTTGAATCTCATTTCCTGCCTCTCCTTCTAATCACCTTTTTAGGGCCCTTCTGTTTTTTTCTCTCTCCTTACCTTTTATTTTGCAACATTTCCCACCATAGGGTCAGCTACAAAGCCTGTTCGGTCTTCCAGATCATTAACACTGAGAATAATCCCAGGTGAAAACTGCCCATAGCCACATTGTAAGGAATGACCTGCATTCCTCTATTCCCCACAGGATTATACAGGTTCTCAAAATTCCTTACTTGTAGCTCATCAAGCTCATTCAGGTCCTTTTTTCTCTCTCCACAGGAAGATCTGTACACACAGAGACTCACATAGATAGGCATATCTATATTATATTCAAGAGATGAGATATGTTGTATGGCATAAAATTCATTTTTTCTTCTGAATCCAAACCACAGCTCTGTGTCAGCTACCACAAAGAAAATTAATTATATCCCAGTACCCAGGATGGTAATGCAGGTAGAGAATGCTCTCTTTATGTTTGGTATTTATATACTCCATATTCACCTTTAGTCAGATAAGAAATCACATCATTACTTGCCATGCTCCACAGATAAATGATCTATTTATCTATGGTACAGATAAAACACTGCACTTAATTTTCTTAATTATATATTTGAGTGGAGGAAATGTATCTGTTATTTTGCTGAGAATATCAATGCATGTGACCCTCAGAGCACCCTAGCATCATGGAATAACTCACACCAGGGAGGTTTGGGGGAACAGGGATGGTGTTTTGGAGGCATTGTGTGTGTGTGTATGTATGTATGTACTGCCATATAGATATGCAGGCACAGAGGGGTCTCTGCAGGGGTCAGGAGCATAAACCTGGCAGTACACCAAGGATCCTTCACCTGTACTGCTGGCAGAATGGTGTGAATAAGTGATTTGCTCATTTTCTGCTCATCTGTGTCTGCTTTGAGCTGAGAGCAATATCTCCTCACTAACTCTGCTATCTCTTTATTCAGTCAGTTCTGCAAGAACTTTCTGCATGCCATCAGAAAGGGGTACATTTGGATTTAATCTCCACTATCCACCTCATCCATTTCTAATTTAGTTATATGGTTATTACATGGGTTGTGTAAGTAAATGGCAGCAAAGTATTCCTGCCATGTAATTATATTTTAAAATCCAAGTAATAGCAGCTACTTTTATTAGCAAAAACAATTATCATCCCTCCTAGCACAGTCTCAGATAAAGAAATTCCTTGTAATGATCTTGTAATGACAGTCTTACATCCATGTCATATTGACATGAATAATAGATTTAATATTAAAAGAAAAATTATTCATTCTTTCTTCAATAAAAGAGCAAGGATTTCTATACAACTGTGTACTTACACTCAGCTATCCTGTCTCAATAAATGTAAAATATATTAGAATAGTATAATGATTAACAAATTCCAGGTTTTAGGCTTTTAAACAATAGAAGTCCAGAAGAGATTTTTTTTTTTTAATGAGCTGAGTTAATAAGGGTTCAAGGCAGATTTACAGAGATTGTGTAGAAGTAGACATTGAGTTAACTCCTAGGAAATTGGTATGTCTAGATTTATGAAAGGCTGCTGGGGTCCCAAAAGCAGCAGAAATGTGGCCATAAGGGCTTCCTAGCATCTAATGAGCCCTGCCTCTCTGTGCACCTAATTAACTCTGACATAGCTCTGTTTATGCAGCTTGGGGTGGCAGAGGCAGCTTCCCCAGCAGGGTTTTGGGAACCTCAGTGGCAGAATCACCTGCCCCACATCACCTTTTCTTGGAGTCAGAGCCAAGGGATGTGTTTCACAATGCTGTTTGCATGGAGTTTGTCACACAGAAAGGGAAGAATCTGATCCTGACATGAGGGATGCAATGGGAGACCAAGCTCTGGCTGTTTAGAAGCACATTTCAGAGACGGGCATCCATGGGAAAGACAAACAAATGGTGAAGCACAAGTGTGGAGTTCCAGCTTAGACAGTTCCCCAAAGACACACCACTGGAAGTGACCTGGGCAGTCTTCCTGCAGAGCAAACACTGATGTCACAGCCCCATGAGCAAATTTGGTGTGCAACAACCAAACCTTGGATTTATCCCTTTGGACAACAAAACTGAAGTTAGTATTGCTCTGATTCCAGCTCAAGAAGAGTTATTAACCTCATGATTAGCTATCAATATTAACTGTGAATTAGTGAATGACATGAAAGTGCTTTGTCCCAGAATTGTGTCCTGGGTTGTATCAAAAGCCATGTGGGCAGCAGGGAGGTGATCAAGGGAAGTGATTCTACCCCTCTATTCTGCTCTGATGAGACCCCACCTCCATCTCCAGTGTGCCCAGCATAGGAAGGACATGGAACTGCTGGAGCAAGTCCGGAGCAAGCCACCAAGTTGATCAGAGGGCTTTTACACTCTTTAGATTGTATGATTATTTTCTTTAGCACATATCAAATACATATGAGCTTCTATAACTCAAAAATCCCAACAGTTTTTGGCTAACACAATGAATAATATTGAAATAACAGGAAAAAGAGATGCCTGTTTCCTATGAGATATATCTGTGTGTACATTAATGCAGAAGAAAACTCACATAGTTTGTCTCAAAGAATAGATAATCTAATACTGCATAACTCAAAGTAAAACACAGTATATAATTTCTTAAACAACACAAAGTTTAAAATTGGAGCGTTTAAAGAAAATAAAGCTTGCAAGTGCCACTATTTTTATTTCAAGAAATTCTTGTTTAAGTTCTGAGCTGCATTTTTAAACCTTTGGGGCAATTTTTCATTTAGGAAATACTTCACTATCATCACACATAATTTCTTCATTGTAATTGTTTTTATAATGGCAACATTTGAAAAAAGCTGTAAGATATAGTCACTTTTTTATTAGAATTGCATACACAGTGCATTCACAGTCAAGAGACAGGGAATCAGATTAAGTGCATAAAAAACAATATTGAAACATTTTTCCATACATCACTTATCTATTTTATTTAACCTAGAGTGCTAAAACTTAGAGAAAGGAGTGCAATATATCCATGGAGGACAAGGTGTAGAGCTGTTTTAATTAATTTTATGAATACTTCAATAATAAAGTTTACTGTGGAGCCAGCATTTTTGATAGATTTTTCCTCATTTGAAGCAAAAGGTGAAATCCCATCCAGCAAAGGTCCCACTCCAACCTGTGCAACACATTTTTAACTCCCTCCCTGATGTGCCTGCTTAGACAGTCAGCACCCAGTGTCAGTGGAAGTTTGCCTGCTTGTGTGCTGGGAAAGAAAGGAGGAAAATCTTCAAGACATGGCCTCAGGTTATCAGCAGTGAAGTCTCTGCAATACCTTGGTGCCTCTGAAGTCTAATTATCCTGAAGCTAAGCAAAGTTCACAGATCTGGCACTGGAGCTGAGCCAAGTCTAGCACTCCTAACCTTAGTAAAGTTCTTGCTGAGGGATGGGAGTTCCATTGGATTAAAAATTTCAGGGTCTGGCCTGATCTCTTTTAACTTTGTGTGTGTTCACTCACCTGCACTCAGGAAGCAGAGGGCTGAAAGATCTCAATCCCTGCACGGAGCTTCGGTTGAAATAAATGTGAACAGCTCCTGTGGCTTGAAATATGGGACAATTTGAGAGATACTTTTGAATTATATTTTTAAACAAGGTAGCCCAGCACTGCAAAGATTTGGAAACCTTCAAATGGGAGCTATTTTTAAAAAAGCTGCTTTCCTCACTGTTTGGGTTTAGATCTGAATGCTCTTTTTTGAGAAAATAATGAGGTTAATCATGTTCAGATCCTGGGATCACAAACTCTTATAAAGGACAAATCAACTGGTGATGAGGTTTTCTTTCTAGGGACAAGTGTTTAAACAGGCTTTAGTCAATGTTGCTTCAGCAAGTTTGTTAAATGCAAAATGTGGGAAATAGCCTTACTGTTCCTCATGGTGGGATGGGGACACCAAGGTAAAAAAGCAGAACAACTGGAAATCTTTTGAATTTTGAAGAAATGTGAGTTCTGCTCTCATTACACTTTCAGAAACCATCTTTGTCTTGGTTTTGCTTTGGGATTTTCTCAAAAATGTATTTTAAAAGTATAAATTAAACATCTTTCCAAGGCACACAAAAATCTTCTGCACATTATTTGAAATTATGTATTTAGAACCCTATACTACCCCAATTCACTTTTCATAATTTCCACATCCAAAAATATATATTTAACAGCTTCCTGCAGTCCTTCAAAGGATTCCACCCTTTCCGTGTTTTATACATCACCACCAAGGCTTAGTACTTTCTTGTTAACTAGACCCTGATTGCATTCTTCTATCTTTTTCTTGATTTCTGCCTGTCAATGATAGATCTGTCATCTTTATCTGTGTGTGTTGTTCCTTGAGATTTTGTGTTGCTCACGTGATACTTTATGCTTTTGTTGCCTCTGTTTTATTCTTTGACCTCTTGAAATATTTTCTTTTTGTATTCATGAATTCTTGAGGCAGTTTGAAATGAAGAGTTTTGCCTCTTCAGCATATTATAATCTCTTGTTTGAATGCTGGTAGTTTTTCTTTTATTTTCTATTGCTTTCCCAAACCTTTTCAGATCTTTCTTAAGTCCTTTTTATGAGTTATTCTCACTTCATTGCTCTTATTTTTATTATTTTGTCAAACAGCTTTTCAAAATGCTACCCAACTTTTCAGTCAGAATTGAAGTTCAGGCAGCTTAGAGCTCCTCAGATACTGAAAGATCATTCTCAGAGTAGCAAGAAACTCAATTTTTTCTCATTCTTGATGTTGTAAAATAGAAAGGAGAATTATGTTTCATTTGAATTGTAAAAGGCCCAGTTGCAGTGAGGAGTGTCATTTGTAAGCTCACACTTTGGCAAACAGTAGAGGACATGGATACCAAACCTTCAGTCTGTTTAAATATTAAACAGTTTGAAAAGTGACAGAAGTGTGCAAACAGTATTGTTACCTGTCTTCTCTACATCCAAACACACATTCATTGAAATTTTCCCACAGTCCTCAAAATATCTGGCAATATTGCATGAGTTAGATGAAAATCCATTCTCATAAGTCAGCACAAGTTATAGTTATACTGTTGGTACTTTAAAATAACAAAAAAATACAGCCTGTCTTCTGTTGTTTTCAGAATTTTATCCTACATGTTGAATTTTTTTTGTCATTCTTTGCAGAGAACTGCTGGATGTGGCTTGTAAAATTCATGAGAAACAGGTTATGTATTGCATAGTTACAACTCTAAAATGTTATTTTCAATAAATAAATATTATTGATATAATTGAGTAAATGTAAACAAAAAAAATCCACAAGATTAATAGAGCAGATTCAACCCAGCTATGCCTCTGGTCTAGTATTTCATTATTCAGTGATACATATTCATATTTTATATTTAAGATACCATTAAATTTTAAAGCAATTTAATGAGTTCTTTACATGGCACACAGATATCTTCTGATAAGATGCTGTTTTCAAAAGCATGAGACTTTCCTGACTTTAATTGTTAGCTATAATCTGATTTATGATTCAGTTGAAATGACCCATCTGTTTCTGAGAGCTAAACAAAAGAAATGCAAAATAAAAAAAAGCATAAAATAAAATAGAACTCTTACATCAACTGTAATAAATAAGAACTTTATGTTTTGTTGGGTGCATTCTGGAGATAGTGAAAGAACCTTGAATGTCTGTGAAAATCAACTTAAAGTTGAGTATGTCATCCTGAAATCCCTCTTTGCCTGTGTTTGCATTTGATGTTTTTCACATCACTACATTAAAGTTTCAGTGCATAAGGAAGCTGGTACAGATCTAAACCACCATGGGAGGTAAAAAAAATGTCATATCTGCTGTTGTAACCCTCTTCTGGCAGGAGTTCCAGGAATGCTGAGAAAAGGGAATGTATCCTCAAGCAAGATGACAAAGATGGGTGAAGAGGAGTCAAGGAAAGGTTGGGAGCAGAGATTGGATTTTGCTGAAAGGATGGCTCTCTCTCCCAAGGCTGCACATCTGCACGTGCAATCTGCATCTGCTTTTGGAGTCCAAGCCCCCACTGCAGCCAATCCGTGCTCAGTTCAGCTGATCACATCTCAGGGTTTTCTGCCATTTACATTCTCCAAAGACATCCATGTTAGCAATTCAGGCATGCCCAATACTTGGATCTATGTGATAGATCCAGGTCTTTCTTGGAGCAGCAACTAAATCCTAGTGATGGATATCCTAGATCTTGTCAAATGGCCAAGATGAAAACTACTTCATTTGAGCAGCTAAACCATCTTCCTTTATTAGGAACTGGAGTGTTGAGAGCTGCTCAGCTGATTAGGCAAAAGAGTTTGGATTTAGCTGCCAAAATATAGACACACAGCACCTTTTGAATCCTGTAGGTTCCCCATGATCATAAAATGGGATATCCATAAGGGATCAGAGACTCCTGTGCTTTTGGAGCCGCAAAGAATGCAAAGAGGAGCTCTGTAATGTGTCTGAAATGCGGTTAGGTGCATCTCTTTAAATAATTTATTGGGGCATCTGCCCCATTACTGGACATTTGACCTCAAATCAACTGTATTCACCACCAAGCCTCGCTGGTTATATTCCCACTGGCTGTAATGACACCCTCCTTGTTCACATCTGACTACCAACACAAGCATGCAGAAAGCCAGGTGCTTTAGTCTTTCCAGAAGACTGACCCCAGAAAATCTATGTGGTTTCTGAATTTGGAGCCCCTTGAGAAGCTCTAAGGTATCCTGGAGGCTGAGAGGGACATGCACATGAGCATGAGGTGCACTTTCTCACTGGTATGTGCAATAGAGGATTGTGGGGAAAGGTGCAGGTGTAAATAAAGCTGAAGAACTCGTATCTCAAAAAAGAGATGGGTCTAAACTGGGACCTACCTTTCAGAAGCAGGGATGTTTCTGTAGCCCACACTGGCTGAAAACAAACAGGTGTGAGCACAGCTCACTGTGTGTACTGGCACATTCAAAGGTGTTCAGGTATGTACAGTTTTATGAGCATCTTATGAGTTTCTAATATTCTGATTCATGTGTTATATTGCTGTTATTGATCCCTAATGCCTGGTTCACTGTTTGTGAATTAATTAAATGTTATTAACAGATAAAAACTTTTTTAAACCTGATTCGGTTTGAATTCCATGAAATAAGCAATTTTTCCTTGGTTCACAAACTCACAGTGGGACGCGGTACTGGTCTGAAGGACTAAATACTGTTCCATTGTGGATATTTATTCCATAGAAGAGATGTGCAGATCTTCATTTTTGTCCTGTATAAGTTACACCTCTGCAGCAGAAGAAGGTGTAAAAAGGGGTAAAAAATGAGTCCTTGAACTATGGAAAACAAATGAAAAGAGGTTTTGTGTGGCTTTAATTCAGTTCCTTTTTAATTATTTTGCAGTATGATAATAGAGCTTTTAATTACCTTAAAGATTTTCTGGAATACAGAGAGGTAGATACTCATCTTGTTTCTCAAAAGTGTGTTTCCTCCTAAGCAAATCTAAATCAATGCTCCTAAATATCTCCTAACCTGGCCCTGTGAACTGTCAGTGTAAACATCTCAGCGACACAGGGGCCAGGTCAAAGTATAAATGCAGACAGCATCAACAGTATTTCTGGAAAGAAATTTCTTCCTCATCTGAAAACCTGCAAGTAGAGCTCTGAGTTCACACAGAACACTGAAGAGCCATTTGTGCTCTCAGTCTTTTATGATAAAGCACTTTTCCCTATCTTTTCACTCTGAATTCCCACACCATTTTGTCCTTACTGTACCTGGTGGTGGTGCTCTCATCAGGGAGCAGAAGATTAGAGTCTGAACATATGTCAAATTTTACATTAATAGCTGAGGTCTCCTTAAACAAAGCTGATATGAGTGACTTTATGTCTGCTTTTACCTTTGCTTCATACAGTGCAAAAATACCCAGGATACCCACAGAGCTTTGCTGTGCGTAAGAACTCTATGTTCTGTCAAAATAAATGCCGAGGAATTGTGCAAACTTCTGAAGAATAAATCAGACCTCTTCTGAGAGATGTTTTGTTTCTAACCCCTTGATAATTCCCTCAGTGGTTACCAAAGTACCTAAATGAATAGAGAGCTATATTGAGACATGTCAGTATTAGCTGTGGAAGGTGGAGATTTAATCCAGGAATAAGTGGCACCAACCTATACAGGATTTAGAGGTTCTGTAAAGGACACCAGCTAATCTATGAATAGCTCCACAGGAATCACATTCTAGATGGACTCCAGGGAATCAACTGAATTGGCTCTTGTTCCATTCAAACTGAATTCTGACAGAGCCACGTGAACCCTAGAAGCAGAAAGGATTTTTTTAAAAAATAGCAAAAGGAACCACAGGTTAGCTGCTTAATGCTTATATTTCCAGCTTTCTGTCATGTAGCTGCTGCATTTCTCCTAGGAAGGGAAAAGGGAAAGGAAAGAGGGGGCAGGGAAGCTCTCTGGAACAGATGCCAAAACACCATTAGACTTTATGAGATGTCTTGACTCCCCAGTGGACTCTGATGGTAGTTATGGAAAAGACTACATCACCTGACCTTCTGTTGTGTTGAATAGAGTGACCTTGAAAAGTCTTTGAACCAGACGCTCTGTTGGCTGTTTCTTGCCTGGAGAGATTCATGATTTCTATGAGAAAAACTATAAACCTGTCAAATTCAGATGCAGGAGTGCTGGAGACATATGATGGGATTTAGATAACATTCCTGCTTCTCTCACTGGATGCTTGTGTTAATATAATCTGCTACCTGCTGAAATGTGAATTGTAAAACAAGAGATGCCAAATAATTTTTTCCTTCCTTTTTTCCCCCCCTTTTTTCCCCAAGGTGGAAATACAAGATCAGTGAAAGGATGTAAATTTGCTTCACTTGTAAATAGTGATTTCTTGGCTGATATCACCTAGCTTCTGCCTGTGGGAAACAACATTGGTGTTTTGGGGCTTTTTTTCCCCAGTTGTTGTTCACCTGCTGCACAATGTTTTGTTGATGAAAATCTCAAAGTATGTTGTACAGCAGAAGATTTGGCATTAACATACCACTGAATGCTGAGACTATCTCATCTAAGGATGTCTATTTCTAAAAAAAAAAGCTGTTTGAATCTATACTCAATCAAGAAAATGAGCATGTGCATTTACCAAGGAGTAGGAGGATGTTAATCTACAGTGAAGAAATATAATTTTCAGTCATTTAAAGCCATACATCTGTTCTGTTTAGCTATGAAGGACTGATTCTCTTCTTACTTAATAAGTAAGTCAGGAGCGTAAAGGATGAAGTCTTTTGGCATACATTGTAAAATTAGGATTGAGGGAAAAACATTCAGGGTCTCCTATGCCATGGACACAATCTTCCCAAAATGCATCATGGTCAATTCTTAACCAACCATTTAATGTGAAATTTTTGGCTATAGATACACTTGCAATACAGCAGATGCTTAATGAGAAAAAAACCTTTTTCTAACAAATTTCTCCAAAGCAGTGGGCTCAGTACAGGATTGCTGTTGCCACTGATTTCAGTAGTAGTGGGAACAGTTAACTACAAGACTTCTACTCATTTTTTTCGTGGAAGAGACCAGTAGGTATGGTCTGAATTTAGAGACATGAGTTTTGAGATGGCAACATTTGCTGAAGGACATTTTGAAGAATGAATTTCATTTTTCTAACATCAAAATTGTATTTGAAATAAGAGATTGCATTGCCAATGTCCTGTCATCTGCTTTGCCTTGGTTCACAGAATCTCAGGATTTTTAGGGAAGGGAACTCTGGAGTTCCTCGAGTCAGAGCCCTCTGGCAGGGTCACTTAGAGCAGTTTGTAAAGGGGTGTGTCCAGGTGGGGCTTGAATGTCTCTGGAGAGGAAGACTCCATGACCTCCCTGAGCACCTGTTCCAGAGCTCTGCCACCTTCAACAGGTCCCTCAGCCTCTTTGGGGGTGTCCCATAAAGTCCTGTGCATTTATGGCTGTTACATTTGTCTAACCAGCTCCTAACCCAACCCTCTATGACCAAGGGGAAGTCTCCCTTTCTCCAACCTTCCTCTCTTACCTCCAAGGTTCAGGATTCCTGAGGGCCAGTCTAAACATTAAAGTTTGAGGCAAAGAAGGCATTTAGTAATTCTGACTTCTGTTTTTCATCACAAGGACACACATCTGATTCAGAAGCAGCCTCACATTTCCCTAAAGTTTTGCTAACTTCAGTCGCAATTTCTCTACTTCTTTACCTACAGTGGCAGAGGGAGATGGGGAGTGAGGACTGCAATCAGTTCATCACTCACAAGGTGTCTCTGCTGCTCCTTCCTGCCCAGGGTGAGGACTCCTCACACTTTTCTCCTGCTTCAGTCTGGGGGTCCTCCATGGGAGACAGTGCTCCATGAACTTCCCCAAAATCAGTCCTTCCCACAGATTGCAGTTCTTCGCAGGTTGCTCCAGTATGAGTCCCTCCCAGCTGGTGCAGTCCTTCAGGAACCAGCTGCTTCAGCATGAGTCTCCCATGGGGTCACAGATCCTGACAGAAAACCTGATCCAGGGTGGGCTTCCAAAGGGTTCCAGCCTCCTCCAAGCATCTGTCTGCTCTGACATGGATCCTCCATGGGCTGCAGAGACAGAGCTGCCTCACCATGGGCTGCCCCAGGGGCTGCAGGGGAATCTCAGTCCTGGTCCTGGAGCACCTCCTGCTCCTCCTTCTCCACTGGCCTTGGTATCTGCAGAGCTGTTTAACTCACATATTCTTCAGCTCCCCCACAACAGTCCCTATCCCCACTTTCTGTCCTTAAATATTCCCTTCCAGAGGTACTTTCTGCCATCCCTGAAGAGCTCAGCCTTGGCCAGCAGCAGGTTCATCCTGGAAGCAGCTGGCATTGGCTGTCAGACATGATGGAAGCTTCTGGAAGTTTCTCAGAGAAGCCACCCTGCAGCCCCCAACTACCAAACCCTTGCCACACAAACCCAATACAAAAGATATTTTTCTCTTCATGCGCCATTGCGGAGAAAGTTAATCCTAGGTTACATAGGTAGCAGAAAGATGAAAATCTGTTTATTGCATGACAGATTAGGGTTGGAAATATTCATAGTAAATTTGTAAGTGTGATATGCTCTGATTAGAAAAACTGGAGAAAATTAATTTAGAGCAATCATTTCTAGCAACAGACAAGGCACAGTTCTGCCTTAACAGGACAGCTGGCAGCTGGGAGGATGTCAGTAATTCAGTGCCAGTCTGTAACAGCTTTCTTTAATTGAAATAAAGGTGTTACAACCAAACTGGATTTGCAACAGGGAATGCAAAATATGAGCATATCATTGTCTCTTTCGGCATCACAAATGGAAATGTGGATGTGTTTCCCTCTTATTGTTGATTTCTCATCACTGAAGTCTTTTTCCAGGAAGAAAACCATTTTAGTAATCCTATCTGGAGGTCTCTCTCTGGAATATTCTCAGTTTCTTTTACCTGACAGACCCCATAGCTCTCTGTTCAAGGCGATGTCCATCTTCTGATGGTCGTTACTGCAGCTCTTTATCCCACGCAGTAGAACTCTTTTCCATCAATCACTGGTGCCATTTTCTGTTCATAATTTCAACACCTCATTTTCTCCTTCCTAATTATCTGAACTGCCATTAAGAAAAGATGTCTTTTTGTAAGCTAATCAACTGGCAGTACTAGTTTTTCTCCAGCAGATAAACATGGTCATTTTTGTTCTTTGAGAATCATGTTGTGTGTCTCAGGGTTAAGGACTTCTTACATGTATTGTCTTTCATCAATCAACTAAAATTTTCATTGGTCTCTGTTGTACCCACTCCATCAGGCTATTTTTATATCTCCATGGAGATTTTCTTTCATATATTGCATATAATTAATCAGTCTAAGTAATTTTAAATTCAAGAAAAGAACTAGCAAATTGGTTTGTTTCATAAAACAGGTGGTGGTGGGGAAGGTGCAGGTCTTTAGAAAGTGATTCTACAAGAAAAAGGTAGGAGATTAATTATTTCTATTAATGAAATCTATTGGAAATAATTTATGAATAATATTCATAGACTCACAGAATCATAGAATGGTTTGGGTTCGAAGGGTGAAGCAAAGTGAAAATTTTCCAGGATAGAAATCCATTTTAATTTAGGTGAAATGTACATTTTTGAGTTGAGTATGTGGTTAGAAATCATAGTTATTTAGCCAGACTGCAAGGCCTAAGCTCAGTGAAGTTACTTCAGCAAAGGACAGAGATAAAGGGGAGGAGACAGAAGATGATAGAGAGAGACAGGGACTGCTGTAAGGGCAAGTCAACCTGACCTCGGAAATCTTTCTGATAAAAAGGAACTAGTGATAAAAGTCACATGAAACCCATAAAAATGAATATGTATGAACCTACTGTGAAACTGTATGCATATGTATTTGAGAGAGAGATAAAAATTGAGACCTGAAGTTCTCAGAGGCACGCATGCCTTTTTTGAGGAGAGCAATCTCCACATGCATCCAGTGCTGTAATAAACAGCACTGTAAAGCTTTACAACTTTTACAAAGTTGTGGGGTTTCTTCTTTTCTCCGCAAAACAAGGGGTGTGAGAGACCATCTAGTTCCAACCCCCTGCCATTGATAGGGACACTTTCCATTAGACCAAGTTTCTCCAAGCCCCATCAAACCTGGCCTTGAACACTTTCAGGGATAGGGCATCCATGACTGTTTCACTGCTTCACCACCCTCCTAGGGAGATATACATAAGTGTTGCACTTTGTAAAGAAGCAAAGCATAAGCCTGTGTTTACATCCAGATTTTGTACAACGGACAAATGCAAAGGTGCATCCAACATTATGCACATTAAGTCCTTTAGAAGATTATCAACCGAGTTTAAATCCTCTTTTATCAGGGTTTTTACTCAATTTTTCATCTCTGGATTTATGTAAATGTAATGGTGAGTGGGTTTTTTTTTGGAGCTGATTAAGACTGCCTTGAGCTGAACAGAATTAACTGTATGATCACTGGCCACAAATGTCATCTAAAAACTAACATTGTTTAACTTTTGTTTTTCTTATGAAATATAGAATGCCATTTTTTCTAGTTTCTCCACTTCTCAACTGCATGTGGGAGAAGACCTCTAGTAGCTCTATTATCAGTTAAAGTAATTTAATTCATAGTGCTTATCCATTTGATTTTTTAAGAGGCAAAAAATTTGTCATGGATAAAGTAATTTTTCATTGAATGGAGAGTAATTATTTTATGTAAATATATGGATTTAATATATACAGAATACGTAGCATGCTTTTGTTTTAAACAGAAAACAAATGAAGAAAAAATAAGAATCAAGGAAAGAACTTTAATGTTGAAAAGAAAGTGAGTTTAGAATAAAGCTTCTGAGTATTTCATACATGATTAAGAAGAAATTATGTAATTCATCATATCCTTGCCAGATATAAAAGACATTCAGGGTAGATCAATATGTCCTGGTGTGGCCATCACTGGCCTAATGAGAAGGTTGTCATTTCCAGCTTACCTGAGCAAGTGTCATCTGCAGTTTTGCAGTTTTAAATCTGCCTCATGCTCAACAGCCACAGAGAGAATCATTAAATTTTGAATACAGTGAGTTTGCCAACCAGATCAAATGGTCACAAGACCTAAGTATTAGTGACAACTACATTTAATTCTGACTGTTTTGTTTGAGTAAAGCCTAAATACTCCCCTAAAATCATAAACTAAACTGACTGTGGGGCCTCACTGAGTAATTTTCAACTTTCCTTTGTTAAAAAAGGCACAGCAGCATCACACTCCAATTCTGCCACTCCCTGGCTGGTTTAGCACCACTCACTGACAAAGCCTCAGCATGGTGATCTCATTGCACACCCAAAAGGAAATACAATGATAATTTACTTCTTGTCATATGCATTGCTTTATCATTTCATTTCCATGGATTCTTTTTTTAAATTACACACCCAAATTCTTCCTTTCTTTAAAAACTAAGTACCTCTCTATTTTTTGAAAACACTGAAGAATAACTGTAGGGTGGACTGTTGCAGGCAGCTTTTTCTTTAGTACAAATATGCATAGCTGATTGTAAATTATGACAAAAATTACTACAAATTCAGGAATAAAGGTGAATGATCTATACAGACAGGATGTGGGCATTTTTGAAGTCTCATTCTCTTGATCTGCAGCTTCAAATCATGTAAGCTTGACTCAAATTTTACATTTCTCCTTGTTCTTCTTCATTTTTATTCTTATCTGGAGCTTCACAAATGGGTTGTTCTGCTTCAGCCAGTATGGCAAGAGACCAAATGAAAGGTCGCATTTGATGGGACAGTTCAAGGAGATATCACATCCAATGTAAATAAATAATGCAATGTGAGCCCATAGCTCCTGCTGGACTGAAACTGAATATTGCTGTTATCCCCAACCTCTTTTGCAGCTCCTCATTTAATTAGTAAACAAACTCTTCTGTTTTCACCCCCTTGACATTATTACAATAAGGTTTGATTTTTACAGATGTCGCTGAGAATAGAGTTTAATTTAAATTGATAGTTCCCACTATGTTTTTAATTGCAAAAAGAAAGTCCTTGGTGCTTCTTTCTCAGCTTTTTCTTAAAGAATTTAAATAAATGGATCTAAATACTCGTCTCTGCTAATCAGAGAGTCCAGATTCTTAAATCTTAGACTGCTGTATGATTTTTTTTCATACAGTTCAAGTGTGTGGAAGCAATTGTTAATGAAAATGTGATTCATGCACTCTTGTTAGTGTTTAAAATATTCTGTAGTTGCTGGATGAAACCTAGAAACATCAAGTGAAGAGTAAATGAAAAGGAATCTCCAGCTTCACCTAGTGAAATGATTTTTTGTCCTGATGTCTTGCTAGAAATAACACAGACTAAAATGTATTTTGTGCGTGTTTTTCTGTATCTATTCAAATATAGGGAAGTAGTTTCTATTTAGATGTATACTAAAACATGCAGAGAAGATTTTATTATTGTTAGTTGATTATTTGCTGTTAATTAAGACTTTAATGAAAGCTGAATATAAAATAAATTGTTTCACCCTAAATGGACTTTGCTTCCATAAATAGTCTTTTTGCTGGGCTTTTTGAGGCTGAAGAAGAGAAGGCTCAGGAAGACCTTCTCGACATGTGAAAATATTTAATGAGAGGAATAAAGAAAATGGAGCCACATTTTTATTAGTGACAACCCATAAAGGTACAGTAGGCACAGAATGACACACCAGAAATTGTATCTAAAAATAGGAAAATAATTTTATTCTGTATGTGGTCGAACAGGTTTTCCAGGGATGCTATGGAATCTCCATAACCAAGATATTGAAACCCACCGTGGCATGGCCCTGAGCAACCTGCTCTAGCTGCCTCAAAGTTGAGCTGGGGGTTAGACTGGATGACCTGCAAGTGGTGCCTTAAAAGTGAAAAATATTGAAAAAAAAAAAAAGTCTGTTTTGTTAACATAAAGTTTACAAGAGCTGAAGTTGCCTCTGCAACTTCCAGTACTAGAAGCAAAGTCATGGCTAAGACAAATGTCTTTTAATAACATTACTTTAACATTGTTGTCTGGAAGAGGAACTCATGTCTGAAAAGGCATAAAAAGTAATTATCTTCTGACCACTCCTTCTTTTTTTCTTTCAACAACTCATCATGATATTGCATATACCCCCACTCCCATGGAGAAACAAAGCCTGTCCTTGTTCATTTAATTAAATGTCATTTTAAATGAAGCAAACAGTGAGAGAGCTCAGAGAGACTGGGGAATCCTGTCTGGTAAGTAAACTTGTATTTTAAAACAATTGTTTGTGAACATATGGGCAGCCCAGCTTACAAGGACCAGGAAATATGTCTGGACATGGTGAGCGACATGGAAAGCATATTTAATACTCACAGCTCTTCAGTGACTATGTCTCTTCCACTCAGAGTGCTTTCTTCCCATTTCCCTTTTCTTTCTGATCTTCTTCAGGGGCACAACAACAATAGTGATATTCTGCATTGTATTACACTTTTCCTGTTCTCTCAGGGACCCTGTAAGGGTGTCTGAAGTTGATGCCATGGGTTAACCCTGGCTGGTAGCTAAGTGCTGGCAACCTTCTCACCCCCTCACCTCCACATGTTCCAGTAGGGAATAGAATCAGAAAGAAAAGATTAACCTTTTCAAATCTATGGGTTTAAATTATTGAATTGCTCAAACAAGAACCATTTAATAATTAAAACAAAATGTAATAGTGGTAGCAGTAGCAGCAGTAGTAGTAGTAGTAGTAGTAGTAGTAGTAATAACAACAACAATAATTTAAAAAATAACAGAAAAGATAAGGGGAGAGAGAGTACCAAAACCCAAGAGTAACAAGTGACACACAGTACCATTGCCCAGTGCTCACTGACCAGCGCCCATCCCATCCCTGAGCAGTGGCCAGTGGCTCCCAGTCAACTCCCCCCTGTTTTTATACTGGGCATGATGTCCTGTGCTATTTAATATGCCTTTTTCCAATTCAGGTCACCTTTTCTGGCTGTGCTCCCTGCCCTCTTTTTGGTGTACCTCAAGAATAGCTAAGTGTGAGATACTGGAAAGTCCTTGATTTAAAGTAAAGAGTACTTAGAAACAATCAAAACAACACTGGGTTATACTCAATCCAAAACACAGCCCTGTACCAGCTACTAAACAGAAAATTTATTCTGTCAATTCAGAGTTGGTAATACATCTTCTCTTTCCATAATGGTTCAGAAGACTTGATGAAGCCCATGTGCAACCCTGGAACCCATTCTAAAGCCACTGTTTTGAGTTTTTTCTCCAATTTAGAAGCCCTCCGCTGCTTCAGTGATGGACAGAAAAAAAAAAAAAAACTAATGGAGAAATAACTGTGCAAGTCTCTGATATAAATATCCCACCTAAGACAGTGATAGCTGTACAGACAGTGCATTTCCAAGTTTGATGTGAGTTTTAAAAGAAACCATAAAAATAGAAGGAACTGCATTAGTAACACTGAAGAGTGAAGAAAAATAGATAAATGACATATTTCCAGAAGAGCAGCAGTTTTTCCTTTTGACAGAGGCATGGACATGTCATCAGAGACCACAGGGCAACAACAGTTCAGCATGTGATCTGTCCAGATCTGATGCTCATTTTTTGAAATTACTGTTGTGGATCAATACTTTTTATGATTGCAGATTACAAACCTTACTTTGCTTTGGCAGCTCAGAGTTCTCACCTCCAGCTGAACATAGGGGGGAAACTACTCCTCTTCTCCATTAAACCACTATTTCTTGATATACATCTGCCACCAGGGTAGTGAATGACACTGAAATAGTTGAATGCTGTTCACAGAACAGGTGGAAAGCCAATATTAGGACTAAAGCTGAACTGATCAGAAGATTGTTCAGCGTGATCCATGACTATCAAGTTAAACTTACTGAGGATTCAAAATTAACTTTCTCACCCACCCAAGCAGAACACAGATAATTTTGAGCTGTTTGTGTTAAGTCTGTTGGAGCTCCTTCGAACAGGTTGGACTCAGAGACTTGGAAAATGTTTTTCCTGATTCTGCTGTAACTTCTGCCACCAAAACTGTGCTGCTGCTCCTGCTAACGCAGTACCACATGTTAGTAGATAGATGTAGTAGCAGCACTGATAGATGGGAGAAAGAAAAGACTTGGGATTTTTTTAGTTCTAGCTGCTTAGAGGGTGACACAACATGGGATAAATAAATTCTGTGAGGCCTGAGAGGAGGTGAACTTGGAATGGTACAAAATTACAGCAATTTGTTCAGTGAATCCACGAGGATTATTTCCAGTCACACCATGACACGCTTGCATAATTTGTGATTGAGCATAAGCTGGCAGTGATTTTTATTATGTTTTTTGAAAGGGAGAAAATGTCTTCACAGTAGGACCAGTGCAATAGGATTGTAGATGCAGACATGCTGTCTGTGATACAAAGTACTCAATAAAAATGTGAATATGGATGACTTAAGGTACTGCTCATGCATATGAATGAAGAGAGAGAAGAGGCAGAGAATGACACAAAGAAGCATATTTTTGTCCATTGTGAAGTCAATGGGAACTTCAGTGTTGTTTTCAAAGGCAAAAGAAATCACCAGACCCTTTCAAAAAAGAATTTGCCCTGTCTATCTGGATTTCCACAGACTTTGTTTTCCTCTTCCATGTTACAGATCTTGGCTGAAATACTGAGAAATGGGTAAAATTATTAATTCCACAGAGAAATGAATAACAGAAAAGAGTGGCTTGGGTACAGAGCACAGAGCATTTCCTTTGGAGCACAATATGTAACAGTAACAAAGCTGCTGTTCCAATCTGTTGCTGCTTATAATGACATTTTACACTATTCCTAGTGCACAAAATAGTAGTGTATTAAGTTATTAGGTAAGTAGTTGCATGACATAATACACTGCTTTGTTTTAAAATTTGTTGTCATGGGCATACCCATGGCCTCAAAGGAAGTTCCAATGTCATCAGGGAAGTCAGGCTTTGAAGCAGGTATTTGAATTTAACCTGAAAGATCTTATGCAAAGTAAAGGGATAAGCAGAAAGATTACAACTATTTCTATAAATGTATATTTATTATATTTTTGAAATTGTGTTATATTTTTATTGTATTGTATTTTTGAAGAATGCACTAAAAGGATGTCCCTCTCTAGGTTAAGACATTCTTGACAGTGGGATTCCTTCCATGTCCCTAAAAGTGCTGTTTTTTGAGCTGGTAAATCTTGTTAATTTTTCATGATGTTCAGTCAAATGTTGCCTGTGCCTAAGCCCTCCTTATTTTCTCAATAAAGTTTTGATAGCACAAAAAAATATCTTGAAGCCTAAGGTATCAGTAATTGTACTAATTGGCTGTGTTCTCCACACTCAGTTCAGACCTCTGCTCTCCCTGTGCACTAATGGCCTTTTAAAAGGCACATCTGAGCCTGAAAAAGAGAATTTTAGATATATGAACTTGACAGAGTGGGTAGATTTTAGCTGAGGGTGTTGACTATTTTCATTAATACTACTATGTTAAGTAACCCCATGCTACTAGTGGAGCAAAGAATTGTTCATAAATGGATAAATTAGGCCTGGAAGAAGGGATCTTTTGTTTTAAAATCTCAAGTCTTCAATTGTTTTCTTTCCATTTTGGCTATTTTGATTTAATTATGCTTCCTTGAATTAAGCAACATGATAACTGTGAAACAAAAATGATGTTCAATGAGACAAAAGGTAAATGCAAACTTTCAAATAAAGTTCAAACTTTCTGCCAGGTCTCTGAGGGGTTTTTTCCTATGCCACTAATTCTGGTGCTCTCATTCCCTCCCATTTCCTTTTCACTGATCTCTTTTGTCTTTCTGGCTTCCTTTTTATTTTCTTACATATTTCATAATGCCCTTTCTGCTCCAAATTCTGTTTTTTCTTAAGCTCTAGGTGTTCCCTTCTGACCCTACTGACCCAGTTTCCTACTTTTCCTTCTCTGTGCTTTTTATATTCTTTATGAAACCTGTGCAAGACTCTGGAGCTCTGGCCAGCAAGAATAGAATGGTTTGTGTATGCAGCACTACAGAATATGAAATTTTAATGGCATCTGGTATTAAATTCATCCTCACTCTAGGATCCCAGACAAATTAAATAATTATCCGAAAAAATCCCCAAATTCTGCTGGTACTTAATCTATTTTGAAAAGAGATTTAGGAGAATGTTTTTTTGGCAAGGATCACAGCAATACAAAGAATATTCCACATAATTAACTACACAGGTGATCAAGATGCAGTGTTTACATGATTTTTTTTTTCAGTGTGTTCACTAATTTCTTTGCTCAGTTCAATTTGCTAGTACAGGTGTAGTCAAGAAAATTTTTATAATATATTATTCAACATTTATTTTTGTTAAATTTAGTGAATCAGACAGTTAAAAATCTATTTGATCAATAATGAAACCAAACCAAACTAACCCAACAAAGAAAAAAAGGATTTTTTTAGTTTCAAGGGTCATGTACATTGCAGTAAAAGAATACTTATATTTTTCCCCAGGCCAAGGATGTTTCAAAGGAGATAACCTTTCAATGAACACCAAAAAATAAAGCATATAGGCCTTGAATTTCCAATTTTTAGAAATCAAAATCTACGCTAAAATGTCTCAGGCTTATTTCTTTTCTTTGAAGATTATGAGTCTAATTATCACTGTAGCAATTGTGAACTACATTAGAATAAGTACCAATTTAAAAAAATCTAAATGTCACAATAAACAGCTTTGAGGAGGTTGGAGCCTGATGTGGAGGGAGGTTGGAGCCTGATGTGGAGCATTTACAGAGCAAGACGTCCCCAAGCCAACTGCACAACCATCAACATCCTGGCTGATAAGACTCCTAAAGTCAGACATTATTCAGGCACTACCATGATTTTACATTGTTTTCCAAGGAAACATATTTTATGGAATCACATTGCCCATCTGCCTCTCCAGTCATTTTCTGTCTGCCAGTCTCATCATAAGACTTTGATTAATTGATATGTTTCAGCTCAATTTTACAGAACAAAAATCTCCAAACTTCTTAATTACTAAATGTTCTTTAACACCCAATGTCTAGATTGTGGAGAAAGCCCATAATAGGCCCATATTCAGACAAAAACTGGATTTTCAGTTAAAAAAAAATCCCGTAAACATTTTCATTCTTCTTTTGTTTGCTTTTCCATACTTGGCTAGCAGTTTATGAATAATTATTATTCCCAAGGAAACCATCCCATATGATAATGGGCAGCAATACTCCAGAATGCACAGTTCTGAGTTGGTATTGAAAATGAGAATACACTGGAAAAATGCAGCTAGAACAGAGATATGAAATTGCTTTTGGGTGGCCTGAAAAAGGTGAAGGAGAAGGGAAGGGAAGAGAAAAGAAGAGGATCTTTAGCCTTGATAATGGAGCCAAAAAGGAATATAAAATACAAGAGCCCAGTAATGCAGAGCTGTCACAGTCATCAAACATATTTGTTATAAAGATTTACAGAGCATTTGTCCAGCAAGTTTGAAATTGGTTGCAAACACCCATCTGCAACATAGGCCCTATTACAGCAAGACAGAGAATGTCCACATGAGTTGAACAGAAAACCCAGAGAGAGAAACATGACTTCCTGCCTTACTGCCCAAGGCATTCACCACAGGAAATCAGCTATTTCTCATTCCTGCTTTAAAGATAGTTTTGTTTTATTTTTACTTTAACTAAAGCAGTAATTGGATCTGTGGAGATGTTCAAAGCCAGCTTGCATGGGGCTTTGTGCAGCCTGGTCTAGTGGAAGGCTCTCTGCCCATGGTGGGAGGCTTGGAACTAAATGCTGAGATCCCATAGCATCACCCTAATAATTTTCTTATTTTATGAATTACATCTCCAAACCATTCCAAAGTAGATCCAATCCTCATTATTGCATCATTCTCTTTCTCTTGTTAGCATCTTAATAAGAAAACTACAATGAAAATAGGTCTAGCACTGTATTGCACCTGCAAAGATCTCAGCTTTGTGCTGACTTTGTTGTGCTATTAACTCACATATCCCAATTGGATAAACCCATCAAGGGGAGAAATCTAACTCCTACAACTTTTTGTATCCATAGGGCATTGGAAATGAGAGAGATCTGAGCTTTTTCATTCTTTCAAGTCCGGACAGTTCTGGGTACATTCAAAGGATAAAATTATAAGATTCACACATCTTTATGGCAAAAAAAAAAAAAAAAATGCAGGGTTTTATGCAGACATGGACCATGTTTGAATGTTTTTAAAGATTTTTTGAGCATGGCTATTTTAGGTAATGGCAGACAGGATAGAGTTCATTAATGCAGAAGAAGTTGTTTTGATTAAGCCACAGAATAGAATCAAATGTCTTACTGATACAATTTGGGGTGAAGATGGAAAGAAAAGTGGAGGACACTCAACCATTTCCATTAGATAATCTCAACAGTTATTCTCATGTGACAGAAAAAAAAAACCAAAACAACTCTTTATGTAGTACTTATGAAACTTCTCCTATTTCTCCAGTATGGAGGGAAGGAAAATCATAGAAGTAAATCTGATGAACACTCAGTCAGTAAAGAAAATTATTCTCCTTAGAAAATCAGTATGTAATACAGATTGCTATTGAAAGAGTGGATTTTGAAGGTTTGAGAAGGTCCTATAGAGACAGATGAGATTTTGTTATATACCTGCGTTTACCGGGATGAGAGGAAAACTCCTCCCTGTCAAGATTTTTTATGCTGAGAGTGTACATATTGAAACACATTATTTATTTTTATATATATTTTTATTTCTTTAAGCAACAAAATAAATCTCTCTGAAGATTGTAAGATTCAACCTTTTGCTCATTTTTATTTCTCCCCACTTAATGCTAACCTTCTTAACATTTAACCTAATTCTTACTATCATCAAATATTAATATCCTTAAATTACCATGGGTAGTATAAAAATATTTAGATACTAAACAAAAGTTCCTTCCCCTTCTTTCACATCTTCAAAACTCATATATCATCAAATCACAGAATGGTTAAGGTTGGGAAAGATCTACAAGGACATGAACTGAATACCAACTTGTTCATTAACCAATATTTGGAAGTGCCACACCCAGCTGTTGTTTGAGCGCTTCCTGTTTGAAGGAAATGGTAAAGATACATTTCCCTGTCATCCTTGCTGGTTAGCATAACACCCTATTAGGAGCTGAACTGCAGCATCAGAAAATGATGCACATCAGAAATGCAAATAGCGGAAGAGAAGCTAAATGGAGCTTTTTGATGCAAACCTGTGCAGGACTGAACTTTCCCCTTCCAAATCAGAAAAGCTCTGATGTGGATTTCATACCTCCTGTCATCTTGTGAACTTCAGCAATATGTCATCATTAACAGTATGTCTTCCCTCTTTTTTAAGCAGTGTGCCATCATCAATTCTGAGCTGATGCGTTCCTCAAGACACTCAGCTTGAATACAAGTTTAATGAGGTTGAAACACATAAAGTTAGACAGTTGTGTATGAGGAAAATAAAACTGGAGAAGAAAAAAAAAAAAGAAAATAAAACAAGGGATGGAACAACACAGTTTTGCTAATGTGTTTAAGGAATGAATTGAGTTTAAAGACATTCCAATCCCTCTCCATTTGCTTTTATCATTAGGGCACCCAAGGCTCAGTTGAATGTTTCCCCCTGATCTTGATGAGTTTTGTTTTGTTTTATGAAGGAGCTGATGAGGCATTCCATCATCTGATAGAATCTGATGAACTCTGATGTTCCTCCCCAGAACAAGTGATTTAAAAGGGGCAGGTTGACCTGGTAGGTTAAACAGTTAAGTGGTTAACATGAGCCTTCAACAAATGCCAGGAAATGGAAAAGTGGTGTTTTACATTATTTTAAATATTCTATATTTATTTCTGGCAGTGGGAAATAATTTAGACTGATGCATCTGCTTCCTAGATGTAGAAATAATTCTTTAAGCTCTTTTAAGCAGGATTATTGCTGCACGTTTTAATATAATCTGGTATGCTTTGAACATTAATGGTTAACTAATGGCGATAAAAATATTTATTCATGACATGGAAAACTACCAGCAGAGAGTCTAACTTTTTTTTTTTTTTTTCAGAAAGACAGAAATTGTAAAACAATGAAATAAAATGGGGAAAAGCTGCCATGCCAGTGAAACTAACTGAGTTAGAATTACTACAACAACTTTCACTGGGCTCATTTTATTTGATTTCATGGCTTTTAGCTCTTGAGTACTGCGTCTGTTGAAAGAATCTAAAACTTTCCATTCTTTGTTTAGGTTGAGTTGATGAGGGAAGGAGACTTTCCTCTGCCTTCTTTTAAGGGTGGCTCCCACCTTGCTGCTTCAGCATTGTAAACATTCATGGTGGTGCATCTCAACTCCTGCTGTCCTTCCATTTCTTGTAAGCCTGAAGCTGACAGGGTCATTGCAGCGTCTTTGCTGTGAGTACATAAATACATTTTATTTAAATTGAGGCATCAAAATAAATGCTTAAATAAGAATTTTATCCAACCTTGGGAGAATTTGCTGCTGGTCAGGACTTCTTAGTAATAGGAAGGTTCTGCAGCATTTTAACGGTTTTGATATAATTGTTCACACAGAGATGAATCTCAGTGCCCAGGAAACAGGTGTTTCTCTCCTGTCCAGTTAACATACTCCTTAAAACGCTTGCAGGCTGCTGGAAGGGAACTAAAACTTGTGATTGTTTGGAGTGTGTAAATAGTCAGTTCATTCATTGTTGTGTAGACGACTCCCAGCCTAAGTCCTCACCTGAGGGATGTCACATCTTGTGGGGACCAAAAAAGCTGAAGTGTCCCCTCTTTGCTGCTAATGATACAAAGAAATTGCAGCGTGGACACCTTCAATTTAAGCACATTAACCACATTTCAAAATGCACAAAGTAGTCATGAGGTCCCTTCTGTTAAATTTGGAGGAAATCCTGTGTGTTTATTTTGCTGTTTATTCCTGCTACAGTTCTCACTCATCCCTCTTGTAGAAACATGACATAGTCATTCATTTTAGTTATGACACAGAAATTTTTTCTTCCATTATAACACCTCTGCTGAAAAAAAAATAACTTATATATAAATCTATCTAGTTTATGTGACAAGGTTAAATCTATTTTACTTATGTGACAAGATTTTATTTGCAGGAAGGCTGCAGAGACTGCTTCTGTGTGATGCTGGAAGTTCTCCCATGCCCAACACAGTCAATACCAGCTGGCTCCAAGATGCACCCAGTGCTGGGGCCAGGGCTGAACCTATCAGGAATGGTGGGAGTGTAAGAGGGGGAAAAACCCTGCTGTGCAACAGCAGCTGGATGGGATTGAGAATTTATGAGAGAAACAGCTCTACAGATACCCAGGTGAGGGCACAAGGAGGGGCAGGAGATGCTCCAGGTGCCAGAGCTGAGGTTGCCCTGCAGCCCCTGGTGTCACAGACATATTTTATGAAAAATCCTTTCCTTAGGATTTTTCCTCCTGAGAAGCTGAGAGGCCTCAGGAACAAAATGTAAACATTGATTATCTGCTGCTGTGGAATACAACAGGTGCATCTGTGATTGGTCTCATGTGGTTGTTTCTAATTAATGGCCAATCACAGTCACCTGGCTTGAACAGAGAGTCCGAGCCACAAGCCTTTCTTATCATTCCTTCTTTTTCTATTCTTAGCTAGCCTTCTGATGAAATCTTTTCTTCTATTCTTTTAGTATAGTTTTAATATAATATATATCATAAAATAATAAATCAAGCCTTCTGAAACATGAAGTCAGATCCTCGTCTCTTCCCTCATCCTAAGACCCCTGTGAACACCATCACACCCTGGTGCTGCCCATGGTGAGGCAGCTGTGCCCCGCAGCCCATGGGGGTCCATGGGGAGCAGAGATCCCCCTGCAGGACCCCACACCAGAGCAGGGAGATGCCCAAGGGAGGCTGTGACCCTGTGGGAAACCCACATTGGAACAGGGTCATGGCATGGACCTGGAGCAAGGAACCCACGCTGGAGAAGGTTTGATGCCAGGACTTGTGACCCCACAGGGGACTAACTCTGGAGCAGGTATTCCTGAAGGACTGCACCCCATGGAAAGAACCTATGCTGAAGCAGATCCTGAAGAACTGCAGCCCACAGGAAGGACTCACATTGGAGAATTTCATGCAGGACTGTCTCTCATGGGTGGAACCTCTCTCAGGAGCAGGGGAAGAGTGTAAAGAGCAATGAGCAGGAGAGGTAACATGATGAACTGGCCATAACTCCCATTCACCACTCCCTGAGGCAGAAGATTCAGGAGTGAAATGGAACCTGAAGCAGGAGGCAGATGGAGGGAATCACAGAAAGATGTGTTTAAGATTTGATTTGGTATCTCCTCACTATGCTCTCAGTTCTTTGGTAACAAGTTAAATTACTTTCCCCAAGTGAACTCCATTTTGACCATGGAGGCCATTGCTGACAGAAATTTGGATATCTTGAGGAATTTCTTCACTGAAAAGGCTGTAAAGCATTGGAACAGGCTGCTCAGGTGGAGTCACCATCCCTTGTGGTCTTCAAGATAAAACCGGATGTGGCAATCAGTGTTGAGGTTTGCTTGACAAGGTGGTGGTCAGTCAGAAGTTGGACTCGATGACCTTGGCAGTTTTTCCCAACCTAAAGGATTCTGTGATTCTTTGATCTGTCCCTACCCTATCTTGACATAGATGCCTTTTGTTTTATTTTCTCTTCCCTGCGCAGATGAGGAAGGGAGTGACAGAGCAGATTTGTTGGGTACCTGGTATCCAGCCAGGGTGATTCCACCACAATGAAATTTTGGAAAATCTTAATGTGAAATATATATCCTCAATAAGATCCATCCGCAACGTGAGCCCAGTGGAAAGAAGAAGAGGAAAGTCACAGTGATCACTAGCATCATTTGACTTGTGCTTTCTCAACCTCATGGGGCAGAGTGTGTATGCATAAAATTTTTCTTCAGATATACACATTATATTCTATAGTGAGTCATTCTTGTTTAAGGTATAATACCTTTTGCACTCTAAGTTTATTGCCTAGATGCAAATTCTGTGCCTCAATATTTGCTTGGTTTTGGGCTTTCATCATTTCTGAAGTGTATTTTTCAACTAGAAGAACCATTTTCCTTCAACAAACCAACTTACAATACTTGAAGAGATGTAATAGTTGATTTTCCATGCCCTTGGGTGCCCAGTGGAACTTAATAAAACTCTAAGGTTTGCAGTCAAAATTAAAAACTTTTTCATTGCATACAAGAGATATAAAATTGCCATGTTTGCAATTTGCAAATCTTTGTGTATCTTATTGCTCTTAGTAATGACTTGATAATGACTAAACCTTTCTGCAGGTCCATGGGCTGGGAAAAAATTTTATTTCAGTTCGTCTGATGAAGTAAATTGAGAAAAGAGCTTCCTGTAAAGACGATACCCAGACTGCATGTGAAATAACAGAAATGCCAGGAATGATGAAATATTAAGTACTCACTTGTTCACATTACACCTGGTATCTTTTATAAACACTCAACTTATCAATATTTTCTGAATGAATTTCTCCATTGATGCTTCCATCTCTTATTTTTGTAAAAAGAGGAACAATTGGGAATGAGGATCAGAATTTTTAGGGTTTCTAAATGACAGAACAAGAGTAAAATTGAAATTTGTTCAATGTTTTTGTGAATATTTGACTTCAATTTGGCATTTTGTTTAATAATCTTAATCTCCATTCCAGCCATTGAATGTCAGCTCATCTTTAATCTTTCACAAAGTAGTCACAGTCCTGATTGTACAATAAGATTATAATAATAAAAAAAATAAGAAGTTAGCTATATTTGCAGGATTTGGAGGAAATATTTGGTTGCCTAATTTGAGAAGTTTTATATTATATATATCTGGCATAAGAACTTAATGATAATTGCCTCTAAAGTTGAAAAATTGACTTGCATAAAGGATGCATGGGATTGCAAAACAAAAGGCACGGAAAGCAGATGCCAAGCTTTTCTTGCTAGTCACCTACCACACCTGCAGAAAGTGACCTTATGTAGTTTTGATTTGCCTGTATGAAAAATGCAAATCAAACTCAGCTAAAATTATATAAGAACAGAAGAGTGAAGATTATCTAGTATAGAGCAAGGGAAACTCACTGAGTCCTCATTATAGATTAAATTTTATTTAAAAAAAAAGTGAATGCTCTATGCCCTTTTTCTGAGTCTAAAGATATTAAGTCATTGTTTCTTCAAAGGGTGATGTCTTATGGAAATTTGAAGTAGAATTTTTTTTTCTGCAAACATTTTTCAGTTTCTCATTTATCTCAATTGTAAAGTATGTTCTTCATTGATATAATTCCAAATTTCAATCCCATGCAGGCTTCTCACTAATAATGTGAAAGCTGATAAATTAGTGAACTAATGACAATAAATATTTTTACATTGTTATGGAAAAGACACCAGGAAAAATGCTAAGCATTTGTCATTCTTTTTGTGATGGGCATACTTTAAATATAGAGACAGAAAGAAGTTTTCCATAATTTGCAGAAGTAAGATTATGGATTGCAGAACCAAACAGAGATCAAGACATATTCCCTCAGACTACCAAAATGTATGAAATATGTCTAAAGTAATGTGACAACCAGGTAAAAAACCTCTTTATCTCAGCATGAAAAATAGCAGGGAAAGAAGTGCTTTTCTATATAAGACCTGTACTGTTTTAACACCTGTAAATATTTTATAAGTCAGTAGGTTTTCTGTTCCTCACTGCAATTTTTTAGAGCTCTGGCTTGAATGAAACCATTTTGTAAATTGTATGATATAACAGCTGCCACTTAGGATGCTCTGGAGCAGGAATAGAGAGTCTGTGTTGTGGATGATGACTCAAGCCAAACCAATGTTGTTTATCCTAAAGGGAGTTGGTTTCCCTTGCACATTCATAAGATCAGATGTGACCTTCAGAATTCTATAACACAGAGCTGTCTCCCAGTCCATGTCTCAATCCACTAGAGGCATCAAGGGTGGAATAAAGTTCTAACTTTTTTTATCTCTGGTGTAGATGTCTACATCTGAATTAGGTATCAGGTATTAGAATTCTCATGAATTAGGTATTAGATTCTCTTCCTGAAGAGTTGTAGAGAAGGCTTAGCATTTAGGCAAGATCCATCTAATTCAGGAGTAGACATCTTCAGCAGATTGGATGAAGCATCCCCCACAGTTTCCTATTTCACTTCATGGATCAGGGAAATAAGAGCATCTTGTTCAGATGTTCTGGTGCAAATGCCTTCACAGAATACCCCCTCCAAGACAGCTAAATGCAGAATCTACCTAGAAGATAGGAAAAATAAATTCTGCCCTTATTGCACATCAGCCTCCATGGAAAACAAAATTCTATTTGAAAAGACAGTAAAAACTTTGAGCCAATACCAGGAATTTAAACACTCAGCAAGATATTTCCATAGAATAATTATTTGATGATTTTTGCATCTGAAAGTCTGAACACATGGGCAATGCATCATTATGTAGATCAATATTAGTCTGAAGGGCTTAAATAAACTTGTGGGGCTGTTTTTCAGCAGCTTGTAAACTGATACAGAAAACAAATTATCTAGGCTGAAAAAGAGAATGTAAAATATTGCTGTAAACTTACTATTCACACATTACCCCTAGTTGCAAAATTTATGCAGTTGCTATTTTAACTGCTCTTCACTTCAAGATAAAGGTCAAAGGGCCACATTGGAACCTCTTGTAGAATAATCTAAAAATCTATAATTAAAAAAAAAAGAAAACATGCATTTCATTTATTTTGTCTGCTTAGATGGCTTTAAGAGAAGTATATTTCAAATCGTTATCAGAAAACCTGTTTCACTTTGTCATTCCCTCTTTAAGTTCCTTTAAGTGAAAACAGGCACTGCATTTTCATAGTCAGCAGTTCTCTAAGAATATGAATTACAGAATCAGTCTGCTTGGAAAGGACCCAGAACACAGGCACAGGATTGCATACACAGATGGTTCTTGAATACCTCCAGTGGGATACACTCCACACCCTCTCTGGGTAACCTGTTCAGTGCTTGGGCACTGCACTGTGAAGAAGTTCTTGCTCATATTCAGGTGGAACCTCCTGTGCATCAGTCCCTGCCCATTGCCTCTCCCCTTTTTGACACAACCAGGCAGAGACTGCTCCATCATCAAGGAGTTGGACTTGATAATCCTTGTAGGTCCCTTCCAACTCAGGAGATTCTGTGTCTGTAGCTGGGAATTTCTGGGCATAATCATGCTGACAATCACTTTGGAAGAAATCCCAAGAGTTCTTGTATTTTTCTTTTGTCTGAAAATTTTGTGTATATTGTAGCAATAGCTCCTGTCAAGATGGTATCCTTTGAAGATTTACACATTTTTTTCATCTACCAGTTTTTCCAAGATTTTTCTTTCCTGTTCTAATAATTTTTCTGCTGACACATTTTTAGTCTTATTTCCCCAGTTCCTCATTTCTGTTTCTCACTTTTTTAAGCTCAGCAATACCAGTATTTCAAGATCCATGTGATTTTATGTTACCTAACTATTTACCTTGACTTGTTTCTTTCTCACCCACCATGGCAATATTTTTCAGGAGTTTAACTCTGTTCATCCTCTTTGATCTCTGCTTGATTTTACAGCTTGACTATTTGCAGTGGGTGATGCCTTTGGCATCACTTTCAGGGGTTCTTTTTAATTTCAGTGAGCAGGCTTGCCTGAAAGATTTATCATTAGTGTCCAGAACTACGTCCCAGAATCAGCCACTAAGACATGGTTTCCACTTGCTTTCCCTTCCTCTAAGCAATGTTGTAAACTTCTCAAACAACCTGTACACTAGAAATCATGGAAAAATAAACATTTGCTTGCTTTATTCTATATTTTCATCTATTTAGCAGGGCTGCCAAAACAGAAAGTTGTTTTGTTTAGATCCCTCTAGAAACCACTATGTCCAAGTGAGGACAGTGAAAGGAAATGGTTTTAATTGCTAGGTTTTTGGGGTTTGTTTTGTTTTTTTAACCAATGAGAAAACTTTTTATAAGGGATTTTATTCATGAGAGGAGAAACTTTGACTTTTCTTCATGGCTGTAGGATCTTAGTAACTGTCTTTCTGAAATGACAATGTTTCTTTTTCCATTATTTAGGTGATTTGCCATTTAGTACAAAGTGGACAATCATGAAGTCTTTCAGAACACATACACACAGAAATTGTTCATAACAAGATCATATCAAGGTCTTATATGTTTGTTCTCACAATTTGCTTTTTGACACCATGTTCCTTCTAAAACCTTTATTCTCACCCAGATTTCTTAAGTGCCTTTCTCGTCTTTCCTAGCTTTTCTCAGCTGGGGTTTTGCTCATTCAGGTTGGAATCAAGACACCCACATTTATGACTGTGTCCGAGATGGGAGGTCTCAGTTTCCATGGTGATCAGTGGAGTTCAGGAAGTAAATTAAATAAAATATAGATAGTACAGACCCAGTTTGTTTCTCTAAATATCATTGCAAATCTTCATTAAATTATTTGCAAATTATTTGCTTGAACTCTAGTCCTATTTGAGATATTACCATGTACTGGCACAGACATTGAGGGTTGGAAAAAACCTGCTTGAAGAATAATTTAAAAAGAAGCAAAAGGCACAGGAGAGAGACTATGAGATTCTGCCCATTGGGTGTTGGGAACTGTTCATGTTGTCAGTGCTGGATGGACTTCTCTGTCAGGTGATACAGAATGCTGGTCAGGAACCTGTCTGTGCTGCAGGAAGGTGAAGCTCACATCATCAGAAAATACATTGGAGATCATTTCCCAGTCTTATCTCTCCATACCCATTAGTCCTATTCTCTTCAGTGCCCAGTATTTTGCTTTATTTGCCATTTTTGCATTATCTGTCCTCCTTCAAATAGTCAGACTTATTTCCTCTCCTGTTAATCTACAAGTTGAGCTTCATTCTCTTTTGTGTGACTATGAATAATCAAGATATATCTTGAGCTGCCATTGTCTGCAGCGTAGCTGCTGGGTTCATATTCCTGCTGGAGCACCACAGAACTGTGGAGGATGGAAATGAGAACAAAAAAAGGTAAAATGCCTCAAAAAATTAAGGAGCTTCAGCATTTCTTGGGAGAACACACCCAGTACTACTCCTAATGGGAGGGTAAAGAGATAACTCTTACAGGGACACTCCATGTGTTATGTTCTGCTCATCTCTGAAGTAAGAAGTCAGCAAATTTGAAAAAGTGGGGCTCTTGACCTTGTATCTAATAGATGTGAAGACAGTTAAAAGGTATAAGTGCAAACTTAACCTGAGGAAGCTGGCACCTGGGATATGTGGTCCTTGATGGCTTGCATTTGAAGTCAAAATATCTATCAGTGAAGCAACTGTCAGCACAATTTCTTTTGCTTGATCTACAGTTTTTAGATCTGTACATGTCTCTTGTGTTTATCTCCAGGATTCATGCTTTTCAATATTTTTTTCTCATTTCTACAATGGCATTTCAGAATGCCATTAAAAAGAATGATTTTTCCTCAAAGCAAATTAAGAAGAGCTGGGAATAAACAAAGAAAGGAAAATAAGGGCATGAAGTGGGAGAAGGAAACAAGGTTTATTTAACATGCAAGGGGCAAAACCAGCTTTCAACATGAGGCATTTTTCCTACACAGAGTTACAAAGTACCAACATCAGTGTTAAAGAATGATCACTAATCTGAAATATGTTGTTTTCCCCCCACAGAAATCTAGTTACAGTATTTTTATTTATTCTCTTGGGCTCTTCAAATTAGGGTAAGTCATCCATAAAGTCTCATGTATAATTCATGTTAAGACTTTGTGCACTGTGTATTTGCCCTGCTTCAGTAAAATCACATTATTATAATTTGACTTTCAATATAGAGGGCTTATTTATTTAAAATTTTAATTAGAGTCATAATTATGTCTAGTGTTCACAATAGTCAATTTTAATAGTAGACCTGGACAAAAACAATTAGATCAGGAGGATGCCTTTTTATAGATTAATTTTTACCTCCCCCATGCCCTAAATTAAAGAGAAAGAGTATATGAAGAGAAAGAACATATATCCTGTTTTAAAGATACAGTTACATGAAATGAAATTAAAATTAAGGAGTCACTAGGTATTAATGGGAAGTTCTGGAAATACAATGTATTATCAGGATCTTACTTGCATTCTTAGTAAATAGGTAAATAATAACTCTATGGAAAACATAAGAATTTTACTGATATGAATTAACAGGAAGTCTGAAATAAAACAAATTCACTGATTCTGTAAAAGCTGTAGGGAAGGATTTTCTGTGTTGCCAGAAAGTAGAATTAGTAAGGTTATTGCTTTTCCTTCTTCAAATATTAATTATGAACTAGTTCATATCTTAACTGAAGTTAAGAGATATCTGTAATTATCTCTCCCATAACAATAGCAGAACATCATAACAGGCATTTATTATTTCAGATTTGTATTACATGAAAGTGATGTTCAGACTAATAAAATACATACCAGAAAGTTTCTAGATTTAGTCATCCAAGTATCAAAACAAAAAGCATCCTCTTATCAGGTTTCAGAGCCCAGAACAGCTTTCTGATAGTAGCCAGCTGAGTTATTCAGAGCATCCTCCTCCTTGTGAGACTATTCAAATCAAACATTTCACAGAGCATCTTAATCAACACATTCAAGCCTTTCCTAAGGGATTCTATCCTGAATTCAAACTAATGATTACTTACTTAACTTTTATCAGCTGTTGACTAAAATATAATGCTTGAAAATAAGCCCAGTAAGCTCTGATCAGCAGCTTGACCACTGGGTCATTAACTGACACCTGTGGATAAGGCTTAGTGCTGTGTGTGGAAGGTGTGGGAGAATGATAAAGCAGACACTTTCCTCTGGTAGATTATGTCTTAAGATCTGGGTTTTCCACACCATGCTGAGAGCCAGTGAGAGGCAGATTTCATGTGCTGGACCACAAAAGTTTTCAGAATTCATCTGCATTTTCAAAATGCATTACTGAATAAGAGGAAAAGTTGTTCCTGTCTAACAGAACCTCAGAACAAGTGGGTAATGCCCCATTTATCATTGTCCTGGGTTGACTATATGATGCTTTTATCCCCAATCTCCTTATTCTGTTTATGCTGAATAATAAGTTTTGCACCTTTAAGACTCGTCTCAGAGAGTGAAGGGAGGAGAGAAGTGCACAGTTTTTTGGTTTTTTTTCCAGACACTGCTCTCACTCCCACACATTCCTGCTCCTGGACTGTGTTGTCTGTGGATGGACAGGCAGTGGGACAGAGCTCTTTTTTGTCTTTAGTTAGTTTAGCTAGCTGAGGCAAAGAAGGTCCCTGGACTGTGGTTTTTTCCCTTTTCTTTGGACCTGTTTAAACCTGATCTGGCCTGAACACCCAGCACAGCACTGACAGCTGCACCTGGGGCCCACCAGGCTGGGCCTGGCCTGCGACATTTCCAGCACTGAGGGACTGATCAGAGACTGAGCGAGCTGAGCTGCAGCCCAGGGATGGGGTTTTCTCAGTTTGTCATCTCTTTTGGAGCGGCAAGGGGTTTTATTGTTTAATATTGTTTAGGTTTTATTGTTTAATAAACAGGTTTTTTCCATTTTTCTCCAAGGAGTTAGTTTCTCCCAGACCAGTTTAGGGGGAGGAGCAGATTGGATCTGCTTTCCTACCGGAGCCCCTTTGGGGATTCTCTCCCAAATTTGCTCTGAACCAGAACAATTATATACACAAAACCCATGGTCCTCACAACGTGTTCCAATTTGATCCCATTCCTAAATGGAACAGGCATAGGGATGACGGTTTGGGGCTGATGATTACTGACATGGCAGACCATGTGCTGAGCAAAGCCATTTGAAGATCAGTACCTTCACTTCTGGCAGAGCTTTAGCACCCAGCTAGAGACTGAGACTAAGGGAAAAAGAGAATGATGTTTATATCCAGCTGCCTGGCATTTTGTGTCACAGGGTCCTCTGGAGCTGGAGTGCTTAAGGATTGCTTTGCGCTTAATAGCCTTTCACAGACTTTTTCGTCATGAGAATGCTTAATAATTTTTTAATTCAATTTTATTTTTTGCCTTTGCAGAGTCTTACAATGAGTTCTTCAGTTTAATTATTTTCTCTTTGAAACAGATTTCCTGTCATGCTCCCAGTTCAGTTCAGTGCTCTCATAGTGACACTATGCTGCCTGCACCTTTTTCATAACATTCACAGTTTCCATTTTACTCTTCCAAACTGAAATCTACACAACTCCTGGAATGGTAACTCTTCTGCATAGTTGAGGGTATTTTTAAAGTTTTTTCCTCCTTGTAATTTTTCTTTTGACACTATCCTTTTTGAGATAGGGGTGTATACAATATGAATACACTGGATAATAATAACTGAAAAAACAATCCTGTATTTTTTCTAAAAAGGTTCTGTATCATATTTGACCTCATTAGTCAACATCATCATTTATTAATCAACAATGGCAAACTGAAAAGACTAAAGTCACCAAGAAATCTAAGTTGGTTTTCCATCGCTTGCAATTTTTAATTTAACAGTTCATTCTCACCTGAACTATATGCAGTTTTTGCTTTTCTGGGTCTTCTTCATCAGCGGAAAAAACAGAGATCTGTATTATTGAAGAAAAATGCCCATATCTTCTCCTATATAAATGCAAATCCACACTTTAAAGATCCTTTAGGTCTGAAAAGTCCATTCTCAGTACAGAATTTTTTTTATTAATAATAAAGGATGTCCGAACTTACTCAAAATAGAATTTTACTCCTGTTAAAAGTCAAAGAAGTATCTCAGAAAATTGAATGAGTAAAAGACTAACACATTTTAAAAGTTTCTTGAGAACATTCCACCACCAAGACAAAGATGGTGTAAGTACTAAGCTAAGGAGAATTACAGTGCCACAGCATTTGTCAGCACAGATCACTCCCCAGGAGCCCAAAGCATTAACAAGGCAGGCTGTGTCAGTTTTGAGCTAATCAGAGGTTGACAATGAGAGGATTACAGAACTGAGGAAATATCTTGTTCTCTGCCCTCTTCCTCTGCATTCTACAACTTCTTAAAGACATTTCCTAGACCAAGGCAGTTCAGGAAAGAGCAGCATCCCATTTCAGATGGAAACGCCAAAAGAACTTCAACATATGTTGTCTAGATTTGTAGTAAAGCTCTGACAAGGGATTTTGTGAACATTTTCCTTCAGTGATTACACTGGTTTGTTGAAATGTTATTGTAATTTCAAACACTAACAGTCTTCCCGGGTAATCAACTAATACATTTAGACTCTGGGAGAAGAGATATGAGCTGACATTGATCTAAATGGAGAAATAATGGTATTTAATTTTCTATTTAATACATTTGGTATTTATTAATTTGCTTGTTGTGAGTTTATCCTTTTTTTTCTTTTCTTTTCTGATATGGGTTTACCTTTTTTGCAAGATGATGTTATGATTATTCATGTTTACCCATGTACAAAATTCTTACAGCTATTAATGGAGCACCAGATTAGACTATCCTTAAATAAAATTAATTACCATCTGTAAGAGTTTTTTCAATTATCTATGACACACTAAATTACAAACCATGACAAAATGTGGAAATAAGGTACATGTCTTACTCTAGCCCATTTCACCTCTCAGCATAGACAATCACTAAATTTCTCCTGAGAGGCATGAAAAGGACATTTTAAAGTCACTCTGTCAAAGTTGTATTACTGTTCCTTTTATTTCCTGGCTGTTTGTTTTTTTTTTTTTTTTCAAATTTCTTTCCAGTTAAAAGGTATTTAAATTAAAACTTCATTTCTTTTAGCCATTTTTAATTATTTTCACTTACCCAAAACAGAAAACTATTCTGAGTAAACTAATGTCTGCAACTATTAACTTAGACCAGAAATAAGAAATGCAGTCACTGAGATACTTTTTGTTGCTTATTCTTGACAACTGAACTACTGCTAAACAGTTAAGGATTACAGGGGAGATTCTGGAGATTAAAAGAAGTTTTACTTATCTAATATGATTAATGAGGAAAATGTGTGACATATTGTAATTCTAGACAATATTTTGTGATTCACTGAAAGACAACACATTACTCTTGTGCTGAATTAGCACATCTGAAAAGGAAACCCTTTTGTTTTACAAAAAAGTTTGCTGCCCTTAGATAGAGATCTATAGACATGGATACAGAATACCTTCAGCGAGTTGGTGTTACCTGAAAATCGAATTTCACAAGCAGACAAACATCAGAGAGAAATCTAATATCTGACTTTCATCAAATCTTAAGTCAAACACAGATTGCAAAGGCCACCTAAGAACATTTCTCCATGGAAAGGTGAGAGCTTTCCTGCTTTTCCTAAGGACTTCCATTCTGCCTATTCTTTTGCAGAATAAATTTCCTAACTCTCACCAACAATGGTGCAGAATACAGATCCCTGTAAGTTACCTATGAGTCAGACAGAAGGTTGACAGGAACATAGAAAGTGAATAACTTGCCTCAAATATATAAAGCTGGCTCCTTACCAAATCCATATTCCTATCGTGGGTGAAATAAGGCAGTAAAAGCAACAAGGTCATTCACAAAACCTTTCTCATGCTGACATTTCATTTTTGATAATTATTATTATTCCCTTGTATTCAATACTTCTTGCAAATCCTCAATGCTTATCCCATTCACAAGCAGACACTCACGTTGAGGATGCTCTTAACACTCAGGGCTAAGTCTGCAGATTTTCAGCAAATTTCCAACCTTGCCAGTCCTTTGATTTCTAAGGACTGTGGAGCCCTGCTCCTGCCTCATTCTGATAATGATCCTTTAGAGTCATCAAAGGCTGCACCTGAATAACATGACTCAGAACAAATATCAGTCAGGGAAATAATGGGAAATGATTGTCCAGAACAAATAGAATGAGATTCATATTTCCTACATTTAGACACTTGCCTCATTGCAGACATCTGTGCCAGAGGTAGGTAAGCCCTTTATTGCAGTCGGTACAAAAATAGACATTTTCAGGATGAGATTCCCATCTCCTGAGGCAGCTCTTTCTAGCACAGGTTGTGTCAATGAATACCTGGAAATGTCTAGTTCTCTATTAGAACCCAACAACAAAAGAACTTTGACAGGTAGGTCCTTCAACGAGGTTCAAACTCAGGCAAGGCAAGCCTTATCAAGAAATCTGTCAAGGACAAACTTAATGACAGAGCTGCATTCTGTGGTGATTCTAGAGATGACAGGCTTTGTCATAACATATTCAATGTGTTAATGTTGCTGAGAGGGGAAATAATTATTGGTATAGATTCTTTCAGCAGCAGAACTCAAACTGTTCACAAATATTACTCATGGGTTTTATTTCTCTGGAGCTACAAGAATGAGGAAACATTTCAAAACAGAAATAAAAGCTAGCGTACATTTTAAGAAATTAAACTATTTATTTTAGGGTTTTATTTGCCTGTTATTAGTGATTAACTTTTTGTGATATCAAGTGGTTTATTTTGAACAAGTCCACAGATTTCAATAGCTTAATGCATTTGCACTGTGCTAAAAGGTGCATCCAACACACATAATTCATTACCCATTTATTTGTTATTATTCTCTTTAATAAATTTCAGTTATGTAGTCAAAGAGCAGAGAAAATTTCACTTATCTGAAAACTGAAAACACAACATGTATGGTAAATACTTTGATGTGCAAATTAGGATGAAAATGATCTGGATAAATTATTCCTGTATTCTAATAATTCTGAAAGAAAATAAGACAGGTTCTCCTACAATTTGCTTAAGACACAGGAAATGAAATTATAGATAGCATTAATAATAGGGATAAAAGAATTAATTTTAGTTCTTCTAAATATTTCACAAATTGAGTTTGCAAAAAGTTAAGCTGAGATGCAGAACGTTATTATGTCCATTCACTATTGATTAAACAGTAACTGTGAACAAGACCAAAATCTTAGTGTGCACAACTCTGCACAAAAGCATCTCTATTGTGTGAGGTACACAAACCAAAGACAATCTTTTCAATAATAAATATACAATGCCATGTTATTTTTCTAATGATGTTGTGCTTTCAGGTAATGTCATTAAGCATCAGCTGCTTTCTTATTGCAGTGATCAATTCTCTTAAGCAAAGACAAGAAATGCTTGGGAGTTTAAATTATCTCAATAGTGTTTTGCTAGTATGAATAATTAACTTCTTGCCTGCGAAAATCACATCTTGACAAAGAAATAATATTCAAACTAAATATTTTAAACTAATATGAAATATAGAATGAGGCTTTTGAGACAAATGTATGCCATCTTATTTGGTTTCATCTGAATCCAGAGGAACTTTTTCTTTTGTAGAAGTTCAAATGCCAGTGAAGTGGAACCAAAGTCTGAAACCTTGGAGAAGTTGATGCATTTTATTCAAAATAAATTTGTTAATGTATTTACATACAGGTGGGACCAGTCATTTTCTGTAGCATACAGGTTACTTCAATAAAGAATAACAGAAATAGACATGTATGTTCACGTGTGACCAAGATCAAAAGGATGAGATGAATAGGTTTGCTATCAGTGAATGGGTAAGATAAAATACCCTGATATTTTGAATCCTTAAGTAAAGGCCTTTGTGAGTCCAAACCTTTCTCTCTTCTGTCCTGTCCTGTCATGTTCGGTAATCTCATCTCCATAATACTTCAGTCAGCACCAATTTTGTCTGAAAAGTTATTTAATGTTTAAATACATTTATTGAAAAAAAATTTTCAATTAATATTGTCCTATATTTATTTCTAAAATAGAGTGTTATAGAGTGTTACCCCAGCCAGAGGTACATGTAGACTATTTACTCCTTAAACAGTCACAAACTGGAACACATTCCAGAATTTGCAAACCACTCTGTCAAATAAAATCAATCATTCATCTATTTGGTGAAACCTGTATCAGCTTTCTAAAACTGTGAGGAATTTGCACTCACTCAGCTCTGCAGTTTTTAACATTTTGTTGTACACTATTAACCTGCACAATTCTGTCTAGCTCACTTCCTCTTTTTTTAATTTTTTTTCTTTGTTTGGTTTGATTTGGTTTTAGGGCTTGAGTTATTTTTTGGTTTTATTGGGTTTTTTAAATTATTTTTTCCTTTTTTAAAAATATTTTTACTTTTGTGTTGTTTCTTGAAAGCTTTTTCAGCAGGATCGTCTTTAAAACTGCAGCTTCAGCAGATGTCCCAAGACAAAGATGGAACAATGAAATGATGAAGCAGGCCCTTCAAAAGGATGAATGTTACTAAACAATTCGTTCACATACATCTTTGTCTAGCTTCTTAACTTGCTTTTAGAGGGGAAGATTGACCCAATTTTCTCTTCATTTGTATACCTCTAGTGCACTGATTCATGCATCATAGAATTTAAATTATCTTCCCTCGCACTGCGAGCAAAAATGTTGTCTTATCTGGAAACCCATTTCTTCTTAAAATACTCATTCATCACATATACTAGTGTATTTCTAAAATAGTATATCCATAAAATAGATATAATGGACTCACGTCCTGTTATTTCAGAGAAGTTAATTGAAGCATTGCTCTGGCAGCAAAAGCTATGCTATAAAACCTCGAGGTTTGGAGCCATGCTGCAAAACCTATAGAAAGATGAGGGGGCATTCCTTAGGCAGAAACAACCTTTCACAAAATCCTGGGAGTCTCTTTGAGCTGGGCAAGGCATTTGGGGAAAGTGCTGATAGAAAGTCAGCTCAGAGCTGGTACTGATCTGCTTGCTGGTCTGAGCTGAGCAATGTGCACAGAGAAAGAAGAAATGGCACCTGTGCTCAGTCTTGTAAAGGCACAACCTTTGATTAAAAGTTGGTTTTGGGGCACAGACTCTGTGAAGTTGGAGGGCTGCCTCACAGGATTACTGTGACATTTTTTTCTTCTTTTCTTCACAAGACATCCCCTTTTTGGTTAGTCTTCGACATGTGAAAGATTATAGATAGATGAACAGTTCTTAGCATGTTTCACCACTTTTCTGTGCCCTAAAGGAAATTCATATGGTGTTTCATACATGTTGCCTTGTGCTGTATTTCTAAGGATGAATGCATAGAAAACTAAAGATTCTGTACTTTTAGAGTTGCTATTTAAAGCCAAGTTTTGAGGAGTCAGGTCCATGCAATTTTCAGACTTCAAGTTTACAACATTTCTAGCTGCTCAATTTGTCACAAATTATTTTGCAGCCTTTAATGTTGCAAAACCAGGCAATTGTCTATTTAATTAAGCATTTTCTAATCTGGAATAAGTCCTGTTCACAGAATCATCTTCACAGAGGACCAGGTAAAACACCCTTCTTTCTTACAAGAAGGAGGTATGGCTGCTTGTTTTTTGCTTTGTGTTTTGACTATTTGTTTTATTTCTTTGATTTTGGAGAGGAAGAGGAGTTAGCCTCATAGAAACCAAAATTTTGTACTTACAGGGACCCAAGGAAACAGTGCAACAGTTAGGACATGACAAAGGTAGAGCAATAAATAAATTTAATATTTAAAGGGAGCTGATAAGAGTTTCAAGAAGAACCTGTAGTAATAGCACAAGGGGTGATTGCTTTAAGCTGAAATAGGGTATATTTAGATCAGGCATAAGGAAGAAATTTTGCATTATGAAACACTGGAACAGGTCACCCAGAGAGGTGGTGGTTGCCTGTAAACATTGAAGTTCAGATTGGATCACCCTCTGAGTGACCTGATCCAGTTGAAGAAGTCCTTGCTCATTGCAGAGGGGTTAAATTAGACAACTTCTAAAGATCCCTTCTAATCAAAACTACTCCATGATTCTATGAATCAGATGAGACTTTTCTTACCAATTTCATGCATCTTTCTCTTATTATTCTTATTGTTGCCTTGAGGATCTCCTGTATGTTAGTACAGCAACCTTAGACACAGAAAGAAGTAGTTTATTGCATGAGGACCCATATTTGGCTCAACACGATAAAACATAGATTAAAAATTGTTGGTTCCCTGCTGATTCTTAAGGTTACAAACCAACAGAAATAGTCAAAGGCGAAAAGTAATGAAACATCAGAGCTATCCCAACTGTTGTGAGAGGGCTTACTTCAAATTTCATTTCATATTAATTTGGAAATTCAAATGAAATGGAGCAGTTAATCTACCCTCAAACACCATTATAGAAAACCAAACTTACATTTTCATCTGAGTACTTGAGAAACACAAAGTATGAGGGCAACAAATAAAAACAGTAGAATGATCATATGACGCCAGATATGTGGATGTAAACATATGAGTGAACCCTGTTTTACCTGAAATCCATAAATGTTTTTCCAGTGCCGATTCAGTGCATCAGCTCCCAACTATGTTACTTTGCATGAGTTTCTCTCAGTATGTGCTGTCTTTTTGATCTAATCTGTGTTATCAGCACTGCAAGACTAGATTTTAGGGTTAAAAAGAAAGAAAAGTTATGCAGAAAAGAAAATAAAAAATTTTTTGCTTGAATTTTCTTCTGAATATGGATAGACAATGAAAAATGAAGAAAATATTCTTTAAAGTTGTGTCCTAAACATTTAATGTCATATTTCATATGACATTTAATGTCATATTTCACCTCAGTTAGCTGAAGTAAAATGTGTGAAATGCACAAAAGGAAAGAATAGGGAGCTGACAAAATGCTATTCTGCTGGACAAAGGAACATTTTTCTTAGAACTCTCTCTGCAATGAAACTCATAATGGATGAGAACTGTGAGACAGGAATTTACTGTCATTTTCTCCAGTCAAGCAGAGGAATAAGGTAAAACTGACTACTCTAATCAGTCCTGTCTCATTCAAATCATCTGATCGTGTTTGGTTCAGAGCACAGAGCCTCTGCAAGAAAACACATGGGGAGAAGATGTCATTTTCAAAGAACAGCTTTCTTCTTGCACACCCTGCAGCAGATTAGCTTCTTGCAGCTAAAAGGGCACTGGGGCTCCTCAGTTGCCTCTCCCAGCCCCAGAGCTGGATGTGCTATTCCCTCACTATCAGCTTTGTCCTCTAAGAAAAGTTTTTACCCAGTCCTTGAGAATGGTAAATGATGGAAGAACAAGAAGTTATTATATCTTTGTTCTCTGCATGAACACCCGACATAACTTTGTCTCTTGTATTCAATCTGCTACTTCTGGCATAAGAAATTTGAGCAGTGTATTTTTGTCAGCTATGTTTTTTCAAGATACCATTATTGCTGAAGGCAATCAGCTTTAACTAAAATGTCTAAATGTAAGAAAGGAGTATATATCAGAAAAAAAGAGGGGGGAAATCCATATTTCAGGATAAGGACATCTCAGATGTCAGGGGAAAGTGAAATCTAACTTCACACATCTCTGTAAAAAGCATTTACTTAGGCATTCATTAGGATTTATACCAAAGAATCTTTAACTCATCTTTCAGGAAGCAGCAGGGCTAAGTCCTGAAAGAAACCATATCAAAGAAACATGCTGTAATGCAGGGACAAATTATCTTATTTGAAAATGGGTATAGGATCTTCCTACCTGCTGGGTTTGATTTAAAAGTATAGTGATGCATTAGGGTAGGGAAAAAAATAGAGCAAAGAAAGAAATGAGCTTCTTGCCTATATGTTTTTTTATACTGCTTTATTTTCATTTCATCAATAACTGAAATAGCAGAAAAAATGTTAGGGAAGGTCATGTCGTCTCTACATTCCTGGAATTATTCTTTTAAAATGATCCCTTAAACATGCTAATTGGGCTGTCTGGAGAGACTTTGCCAAGTTTGCTTACAGGAACAATGTCACAGTGTCTGCTCACTCGTTGCTTTAGGTAAGGAATCCTCTTCCTACTGAGAATTATTATTCCTTCATCTGTGACCAGCCATTGGGTGTTGAGGTGGAATATTTTAGGACACATAAAATAGCCCTAGACTGCCTGTATTTTAGCAAAGGAACTGCAAAAGAGGTCCCTTTAGTTACCAAAAATAACAATTGCCTCAAAACTCAGAGTGCTTGCCTTCAAACGCATTTTAGAAAAATCTGTTTTCCTTCAAATCAGGGACTGCCTTTGAACACTGTTCAAAGATAACCAGCTGCAACTGAAACCTAACACAATGCATTAATTTGTGCCCTGCTGAAATGTGAATGCAGTTCAATGGGCCAAGATAGAGAATTGTGTACTGCCTTCTCTTTAGGAGTTTTTCAGTTGTGCACCTTCAGGAGTTGCAATTTGGCAAGTGGCAGCAGCACTGATGTATTAATGAGCCGTGCTTTACGAGCAGGCAGTGTCAGTAGGAGCTGATGTGGAGGATGGAATGTGATTCACTGAACCATAGCTAGACTAAGAGGACAAATCTGAAGCTGGGCTGTCACTGAACAATTCTGATTTTTCCAAGTGGAAATTTTAAGAAGAACAGCCAACACTGGAATGCACTGGGAATTTTCTCAGCCTCATGATAGAAATGATCAAAGCATAGGAAGTCCTGAGATTAACTAACTACACAAATGCCAGTGTATTCAGCCATGAGAGACCTCATTTCAAACTTCTGCTTAATATGATTCAGATCAAAGTGTCCTTCATTCTAGCTGAATGCCCTAAATTCAATATTATAGAGTAATTCTCTCTTTACCTAAGTGATTTTTTAATTATTCTATATGGAGAGAAAATCAAAGAAGTTCAATTTAAAGTACAAAATACTGAAGAGGGCTTACACACAAACACCCCTGAATATAAGGCCTATTTTTTCATGAGACACTTCACTGTGGGTTTTCCAGCCTGTTTTAGCATTCTGGAAACCCAAGATCTTGTCCAAAGAGGCAGTTTCACAAAATAAGGGCTTGGTTTCATCCTGATATAGAATGTTTTTTTTTTTTTTTTTACTCTGATGGATGGGATGTGAGTTTGCAGCCCTGCTCTAACTTACATATATATACACATATACACACACTCACACACACATACATATATATATATATATATATATATATATTTTTATGATAATCCTGAAAACATTAAGCAAGACAGTGCTCATTATTGCAAACCAATTATCTACAACCTCAGGCAACTTTATGATTCACATTTTAGTTTAATCTTGGCCTCCCTAGCTTCCCTTCAATTGAAGTGCTAAATTGAAATTGTTCTCCACTCCTGAATTATCCTCAGCCCCCAATATCTGTCCAGCTTTTAAAATATTTCCTGAAAAAGAAGTTTAGTAATTGTCTGTTTAGCAATATAAGTGGTTACAGCAAAATATTTTTTCCTGCGTCTTCCTTTTTTTCGATCTTCCCTTAAACCATTTCCTTTAATCAGAGTTAGTAACCAGGACATGCAAACAGCAACCTATCTACTTATCAATGGGGAGTTCTAACTATACATTTACTTAGGCATTCAAGCTACATGGCAGGTCTCAGCTGCTTATTGATTTTACTGCATTAAAATAGATGGTTTTGTTTAGCATTGAAAAAGTGAACAATTTTTCTGACACCAACCACTTGTTTAATAGTCTTGGAATAATCTATATTTCATTAAAATGATGACTTATAACACCCAGGCACTCTCCTGTCTTCTTAACTATTGATTTAAGGCAGTTTAGCACTTCTGCACCATATAATAAATTGGTCTGGACTAGCAGCACTTTGTTATAAAGTCATTCTTAACTATATAAACACAAAATTGGCATATTTTAGAGATCTTCCTCAGATTAGTTTCTGGGAAAGGATCTTTCCCACCAAAACCAAGTCAGTATATTTTTTTTTTAAAGCCTCATAAAACTTTTAGGTAAGTAGAAGTTACCACAATCAATATTCATAGCATGATTTATAGGAGAAAGAAGCTTTCCACTAAATCCTGACTGTAAACCCAGTACTGTAAAGTATTTAGTATAGTAATCCATCTCATAGATATTTTAAACTGGGCATTAATGGTGCTCAAAAGTCGAGTGACAGTGAATCAGCTGTATTACAGAGCAGTTAGGAACTTTATTACTGGAAATGATTCAAACATACCTAAGCCCTTCACCCCTTTATTCTCCAATCAGTGACTTCTTATTTTCCCATATTTTTTCCTGATCACTTTCTTAGCTCCTCAGATCACTAAAGCCTTGCTTTGACATGGCAAAATGATTCATCCTACTTGAGCTTATGAGAAGGCAAACAGCAGAAAGAAGCAGGTTTGAAACTTAATCTGGTTTATGAGCTGCCAGCAGGTACTCCCCTGCTATTGTCATTCCATTCCAATTCACCTAGAGAAATCAAAACAAATGCAATTAAGAGATTGCAAAATTATTTTCAATGAAGTCTTCAGTGAAAATGCAAAAGAATGCGCAGGAAACTCCACTGGAGGAATTAGTTGATCCCACACTTACAATAGGATGACAATACTCCAAAAGTGTTGCTGTCTTCCCTCAAGGATTCATGTCTTAATTCAATAGCAGGATTTAGTCATATTAAAAGGGTAGCTACAAATCTGCTGCTCTTTAATAGGACAGCTAGTATTGCAAAGGAGAAAAATATTCACTAGAGAATAAGGCAATGTTTTGTAGACACATATTTTTGGTACTTCTCAAGTCACACAAACAGTATTTCCTCCTTTTGCCCATCTAGAAAGAGAAACAAGGGGAAGAAAACAGCTCATTTCAAGTAGAAAAATGCGATGACTAAAGTAAAGAAATATTCAGGAAGACCCAAATGTGGTTTGAAACCTTTTGCCTTCTAAATTGGACTTCAAAATGATGACAGCCCTGAGAGGCAATAGAGTGATATTATTATTTTAGCTTTTCAGAGAAAAACATAAAGAGTGCAAAGACTTGAAGTCAAGCAACAATCACTTACACTTTGATAAATCTGCAGACAAAAATTACTGTTGTGCTCTAATCACCCAAAATATATTTTCTACTTTCCTGGACAAACAAGCACACACCTTTTTCCTGTGCAAGGGAGAAACATAATATCAGCAATTCTTCCACATAATCTTCCTCTTACACTCACATGTTTGCAGTAGGTTTGATGTTACACTACTGAACAAGATGTAATCAGATAAACTGTGCTTTCATATAACACAGTTTGGAAAGTTCTAGGAGGAATTAGCCCTGTGGCACAAGAGCCAAGGAAATGCAGAGAAAATAGAAAAAATGGCACAATCACTGTGACTCATGAGACTCACTACAATACAGGTTTTTTACATCCACCAGCTGATGAGAACAGAGCAGTGTGATGTCCCACCCTTAAGGGTGTACTCAAGATTTGTAGATGTTCATGATCAAAAGGAATGACAAAAGATAGAGGGTCTACAAAAGCATACAAAGTCTTATTAATAAATTATGCATTTTCCGTGGAAATTAGTAGACGTTAATATCTTATCTGTTAGTATAAGTACAGAGCAGTGGGTTTTGGATAAAGGAGTAGGGTGGGAAGAAATAGAGAGGGATGGATTAAAGAGGGTGGAGAGAGTAAAAGAAAGAGAGAAAGAATGAGAAATCACCAGTCCTGGCTCAAGCATCAATCCATCTGATGGGTGTCCAAGGTCCTGGGTACCTTCTATAGATGTTCCTCCAGCCCTGGAGATAAGTTTCTTGCTTTCTATGAAAATCAGTTCTCATGCACTGTCCATTCTTCAGGAGTTTTCTGGAAATGTATTTGAGAGTTTCAGGGGTCTTGGGTGGCCTTGAGTCCCCCCTTGCAGTCCATGCGCAGTTCTAGCCTCATTCCTGCACCTACATTGTGCTGTATTATCTCCAGGAAACAGAACAAGGACATTTGTTCTGGAAAAGTGCTGCTCTGCCTCCATTTGGCCCCCGCTCCAGCCACATCCTGTCCTTTCTCACAGCATGTTCTTACCAACAACCCTTGGCTGGCTCCACAACCACCCAACTATCTGTGCTTTGGACATGAACATTAGCTCCCTTCCCTTCCAGGCTTCAACAGAAGTCCACAACCAGTCCCAGTTACTCAAATGGGTTTTATGCAATTCATAGATATCACAATGATGACCCCTCTACTGAACTAATGTAATTAAGTTGTTCACTATTACTTCTTCAACCAATCACAGTGAGAATTTATAAATTTAATCCATATTTTATCTACTTACTATTAGAAAAGCAAGTGAGGTATGTATTACTGGATTTAACTCATTAAATGAGGTGTACATTAACAACAGGAGAATAACACTAAGTTGTGTTTGCACCTCTGAAACATAAGGATAAAATATGAAACATAAGGGAAAAAAGCAGGCAAAGCATTCACCACCAACGTGTGCAAAGTGCAGACATAAATTCCTATGTAATATTATTTGTCATATATTATAGACTATGTACCTATAGAGATATATATGTTATGAAAGTTCATTTCTTTCTTTTGGCCATTTGTTGGTGGGAACTATCTCTCTACATCCTCAGACTCTTTTCTCATCATATTTGCTTGGTTTTTCTCATCCACCCTGTGTAATTTGCTATAGTGTCTACTCATTCTGGCCCTCCCTGTCAGGAAAATCCGACATCTCTTGGCCCTCAGCAGGGATCTTTTTCCATTTGTGTGGGGCCAGATTTTATTTGGTGGAAACCTGAGGCATAAGGAAATAATGGGACAAAGTTTTGTTAGTGCCTTTGTTCTGGATGGGGAGAGGAGAGAAAAGATAAGAATACTTTCTGCCTCAAGGTCTTTGCATTTAAATGTCTGTGTGAGGATGTTGACACATGAGCAAAGAATCTGTTTCTGTCTTAGCCAGTGGACAGCCAGGGTTTGATTCATATCCCTAAACATCCATTTGGGATGGGCAGTTTGACTGAGGGTTTACAGGAGACCTATATGGCTCTGAAGCAGCATCTGTAGGACACACAGGTTATCTCAGAGCATTTCAGATGGCAACACAGGACTGTTTTTAGGTAACTGAATAGCACATCTAATTAGTGAAGCCTGGGGCACAATTCCAGCTACCCTAAAATAAACATCTACACTTGTCTGAATCATTATCCTGACTCCAGTGACTGAATAGAGCTCCTTTGAGTAAAGTTGGAACTTGCACATCTGGTACAGAAGTAGGTACCTCACCTTAGATATCTTAATCTCTCACTGAATCTGCTTTTTGTACAAAACAGGGCTGGGGAACATGAGGATTTTGTAAATGAAGCAAAGCCTACATAACTACTACCCAAAACCCTTTCTCCATGACCCAGTGCAGTGACCTGAATGAAAGCATATGTCAGCTCTGAATAATCTCCTCTGGGACCCAGCAGTAGGATAACCATAACAGTATCATGCTCTTCCGGGGCTTGTCTGTCAAGTTTCTCATTCAGAGCTTGTTCAGGTGCATCTCACATTACACTATACCTTTCTGATATACCCTGAATGCCTTTCAGTGGTGTGTTAAGTGATGTAGCTAACATCTGTCACATGTAATTTGTCCTCTCTTTTTAACTCCCCAAGGGAGGCATTATGCATGCAGTGTAGCATTTTGTTTTAGTTAAGAGTTCCTGCTTGCTGTTTACACATAAAAGATGTTGGGGCAGAATTGCTGTAAGATGAAGGGCTCCTGCTGTGAATTCAGAGCTCTGAGTTTTTACCTTATTTTGAACCTTCACAAAAGGCTGACCTTCTGCTTGGCCATTTCTGAGTGACTTCCCGTGAACTGTAGTCAAAAGTGATTTACTACTCACACTGTTTTCTCTGTTTGCCTGACTGAGAACACTAATATGCCATTAATTAGCAGTTTGCTGGAAGGTGGTAAGACCTTTTGACTTCTTGATCCATCTGCGATAGTTGCTGTGCATACAGTGGGAAGGCAGGAGACAAAATTTGTGAAAGGAAGAGAGAACAGCAAGCTTTGTGATGATCCTAATTTTCTGTCACGGCTTGTTCCACGGTATCATACTGGGCTTGAAAACAACTCTGCAAAATGTACATTTTCAACAAAATCTTTACTCAATCTTTTTTCTCCTTTTGCTACTAGTATGTGTAACATTATAGTGCGTGGTCAATGCTAGAAGCAGAATTTAAACAAATGGTAAATGTGGTAAGTACAACAGATCTAAAGGGAAAAAGCCCACTCTTCTGAGCTCAAGTCAACTTAGAGATTCTCATGTTTTCCAGGATATTATGCTATGCATATATCATAAATAGCATATTATGCTATGTTAATTTCTGATCCATTTCAAATTAATTCTGCTACACATCTGAATTAATTGGAATTCAACAAAGTCCTGTGTAACTTTCAGGAAAGTGAAACCACATTACTTGGTGTTGGATCTTGTTCTACCTGACACAGCTTTCATAGAATAATAGAATGGTTTGTGTTGAGAGGAATCTTAAAGATCACCTCATTCCAACTGTCCTGTAATGGGCAGGGACACTACTTGACCAGGTTGTTCATGTATATAATCACAACCATACCTGAAAGGATGAGGTTCCAGTATCTACCACTTGAAACTTTCTTGGGAGTTTCTCTTTTGTACGTATGCAAGTTCTTTTTTCTCTGCATCCCAGTGAAATAATTTCCCACTAGACTACTGTTGTAACCTGTTCTTTCTGCCTCAGAGGATGGTTTGAGAGGAGAAGAGATAAAGAAGTTTATTATTGTCTTTTTGCAAATGATTCATGGGCATTTATAATATAGTTTGCTGAAACGATAACTCTGTCCTTTAGAATGAGCTGACATTTAAAAAATAATAAAAGTTAAATTCTCCCACATCCACACCTACCTGTATTCCAGGAAAAAACCCCTCAACTTCTGCAGTTAAGATTCATATCAAAATTAGACCCCATCAACTCAGAGCCATTTGCTTTTTTAAGAATCCATAATCAACTCTGCAACTGAGTGTAGGCAGCGAAATTGTTATGCAGGTCTGCTCCATCTCTCTATACTGAACTTTTTTCCTACCTTTTAACCTCCCTAAAATGGGAAGGGAGGAGAAAATACAGTCAAGGTCTTCTGTCTGCTTTTCTCAGCATAATGAATCCTCCCCTATGTCCATTTAGTTCATCCCCACTATAAAAATGACTTTTTCAATCAAAGCATTGTACTCCTTCCAAAGACATTAAACCAAATGACAGAACATGAGCTGGAATGACAAGGACAAGCCAGCTCAGTGCAAGGTAAGGGGGGTTTCTAAAGGGAATGACTGAAAACAAATAGATACCAGCACTTTGCTCAAGGACTCTTAGCAAATTATTCCTACAGAGAGCCTGATCTTGGATCAGGATACAACAAAAATTAGGTAGTGAAACAGAAAACTACCACTTTGTTACTTTGCTTTTCTTGCTCAATTGCCACGAGTGGTTCTGTTCCTAATTTATGGCATTTTGTAACTTTGAACATGTGAAATTCAGGAGCTGGAATCAAAAAGTATTCCAGAGAAATTCAGGAGCTGGAATCAAAAAGTGAAGTTTAGTCTACAATAAAAGAAGGGAGTTTGGTATCTCAGAATGAGAGTATAGAAATAGCCACAGGGAATGGGTGGATTAATAAACAGAAAATCAAAACTGCCTTTAGGAGGAACATGTCTGATACCTACACTCTGCCAGAATTAGGAACTTATCTAAAGACCTGAGGTAAATGCCTACACAGAAATTAAAACTCACACATCAATACTGCTGGTCTTACCGGGTGACATTCTCCCACATCTTCTATTTGCTCTGTCCTAAATAGATGATCAACTGATTTTTTTGGCCCCTCCCTCAGATTAGCAAACACTGTAGCGTATCTCTATAAATTCAACAAGATTCAATTTTTGCTGAAAACCATAAAATTCTATTTCCCTTTGCTATTATAAAACATTTTATTATCAAGTGTCATATATGAAACTTCTTATTTTTAACTACAATTTGTCATTTTCACACACTTCCTCTCTTCTTCTCCCCCAGAAATCAAATTTCTAGATCTTGTGTGTTCCTCTATTTCTCTATTTTTAAATACCACTTCAGAAGGTGTTAATTGCTTTCAACCCAATTTATTATAGCTGGAGTTCTCAAACATACATATTTCTAGAGTTTTCTTGAGAAAAAAACCCAGAACAGCAACAATAAAACCCTCAACCCTCAGAAACAGCTTTATCTTCTTAGAAAATAGCATCAGTTGATCAAAAGGTTCAGATCTCTATGACGTGCAGAAATGATTAAATATAGACAAATAAACTTCCCCATAAAAAGACTAAACCATGGGGCTTTAACCAACTTGTGACCTTCAAAGGTACTTGGTATCAGCAGTCCATGAAAGAAAATACCAAATATTGTCTCCTTCTCTGAATTATTTCTTTTGAATTTCCATTGCACTCATCAGAGATCTGCATGCTCATTCATCACTTTACAGACCCAACCTGAGACCCTGATTCTGCCCTTGAACTTCAGGACTGTCTCCTTTAAAGGAGACTTTTTTTTCCTGAGCAACATAAAAGCAATAAGAGTAGACAATGAATGGGAAAAGGGTGACACTTTGTGGCTATACAAGAGAACTAAGGTCTCTTCATCCTTTTATGTATCATTAATTTTGGGTCCATCTTCCGGATACCATAATAATTTAAAGGTGACAAAAGTAGAATGAACTTTGACCAATATGATACATATTTATTTCTAAAAACAAAACAAAGTCTTCAAACTGAGAACATGAGAATGATTTTGAGGACATACTTCTGAAAATACAGCTATGAAAGTCATTGTAGGGGTTACCACAAGTTTTCTTGAAAATCCATCATATGATATTTAGGCATGCTAGGAAAAGTCAATTTATGAAATAAGACTTTGGGGAAGATTTTGCCTCTCCCCAAACCAATTTAACTCCCTTTATTTCTACAGAAAATTATTTTCTAAATAACTTCCTGTGAGCTTAGCCACTTTCAGCAGATCTCTCATTTAATGAAAACTAATGGAAGAATCACTCTTCCTGCTGAAAGCTCGATCTGTAATGCAGAATTGCTAAAAGCCACCAATGCCTAAACCCAGATTTAACTATGAAAAAAGGACAGATATAATTTGTGTTGTTGAGTTTAAAAACCATGTACAAGACAATGAAAGTTGTGAAGTCTAAAGAAACCTATCAGTCCCGTACTGAAAAAATCCAATGTTGAAAACCTGCACCCTGATCTTGATTGCAGATTACAATTATAGACAATCCAAAATTTTAGATTACTATTCTGCATTTGTAGGAGTTAAAAAATGACAGTAGCGTGAAAAGGAAGAGATGAGCTTTTCAGCTTCTTGCATTCTTCACACATCTTCTTTTGAGCTGGTCAGTGCACTAAATGCTGTCTCTATACACCAGGGTGCCCAGACATTTTCACTTTTGACAATAAACACACGTACTGGTGATTCTTACTCTACTTCACATGGTAAGATCAACCTGTTATGATGCAAGGCACATTCACTGTGTACTGACTGCTGTGAGCAGCATTTCTGTGAAAGAGTAACTTTCCAGTTCCTTGTGCCATTGGTAGGACCATTTGACTTGGATCTGGTGCAGCTTCACTGGAAATCTCATTTGACTCAAGTAATAGAACTGCCTTCTCATATTCACATACATATATATATATACATATACACATATATATGTACATACAAAAAAAAATAGTATTTGCTGTCAGTGACAATGATAAAGTGAGAGAACTCACACAAAATTGATTTTCATGGGTCTGTTCCTTCTAGGAATAGCATTTCATACTTCTTTGCTTCACAACACCCATGAAATTAGTAGCATAGTAACTCCATTCTCCAGGGATAAAAATTTGGATGCAGAGTGATTTTAAGTGCATTTTACAATTAACATTGTGGAAAGAAGCAGTAGCTGTGAGCCCTACTTAAAGAGCTGCCTTTTAGCAGAATATTAACTTTTGAGTGGAAATAAAAGAGCATTTGCATAATTATTGAGAGCTAGACTGGGTCCATGTAGAAGGGTTGGACAAAACAGTGCAGAGCACTAAATCATGGGGGGAGCAGTCAAACCCTTCCATGTGCACACTCATGGAAGTGTTAGCATTGCTGAGAAAAAGGAGATTTGGTGACTTTCAATCCAGCTACCACCAAGCCGTGGCTTTATCTGCTGATCCTGTGGACTGGCTGATTTCCCAGGGCTCCCTCTATTTAGTCAAAGCAAGAGAGGAGCTCCCAGACAGGAGTCACTCAGAGATCCCAGGATTGTGTCTTTTTTCAGTGACTCTCTGAGCTGAAGTACAGGAACATTTGATGTAGGTAGCAAAATGAATGAATGGCTTCAGGCTCTGAGCCCCAGTTTCCCAGAGGGATTTAAAAGACCATTTATTTCTCCTCTTTACCCTGAAGCATGATTAGTTACACACCAGCTTCATTCCTGAAACAAGATTTTCCAATCCTGTTTAAGGACCTCCAGTGATGGAGGTCCTCACAGTTTCCAGGCAATCAATCCTAGTCCTAAATTGGAAATATTCTTGCTGTGCTGCAATTCACATAAAAACTTTCCATGTACTTGGGTGTCTGTAGAGCAGACGTCTTCTTCTGACCAAGATATTTAGGAGCTCATTGCAGTCAGCAGAGCATCAGACAATTTTAATTTTGGTAACTGAAGAAGCTGTTCAGTCTTTTTGGTTTACAGGCTCATGTTTATTCTTGCCCCAGCTCTTGAGGTTAATATTTAATAACTGCACACTTCTAGGTCCAAAACCTGAAGTTCCATCATCCCTAACACTGTACTAGGCCTGAAAGAGAGTGAATGAATTAATATCTTCTAGAAACTTTGGGGGTTTCTGCTATACAAAATAAAGTTTTCTATTTTAATCCTATAATATCTTTGGCTCATATTTGACCCATATTTTTCTCTAACTCACAGATTCTTTTTCTACAAATCTGCTACAGTCATACTCCATCCTGTAATTGTATACTTGACTATTTTTTTTCCAATTTTGACACCTCACACTCTCTCTGCTCACTTAATCTCATTCAATCATTTATTTCTGCAAGAGTGTTTAAAAAACTTTCAAATTTACTTTCTATACTATTAATTTAATTTAGCATATGTGTTTCCTCTCTCAGTTCATATGATCAGCAAACTGAAAAAAATCCCACTTTTTAAATTGTTTGCACAGTTAGTGAATGCATTGACCAGTTAAATGGTAGTTTTCTGCAAGACACCACAAATTTATTCTTTCTCCTTTGAAATCAATAATTTCTTTACATGAATGATTATCAGACTCATGTGTTAGTGGTTCCATCTTTTCATCTTTCCATTCCTCGTTAGAACCATCTTGGAGCATGAAATAAACCTTTCTTAAATTAAGGTTGGTTTTTCACTATTTACTTTTACTTTACTTTTACTTTCACTATTTTACTTTTATTCAGAAGACCTAAAACTTTGTCTTGAAAGAAAATTGCAGTGGTTTGAGGAAATCATATAATTTGCAACCAGTATGGTTGCTACTGGTTTAGCCCTTCAGTTGTTAAGGTAGAAATAGCTACAAAAAGTGTAAAATTATTTAAACTTAGAATTTATGAAGTGTTTGCAATTATTTTTTCATTTATGCTTTTCTTTTTCAAAGTAGAAAACTCAGAAATCTTACCCTTTTATCACAACATAAGTATTTCCAGACATCTGTTAGTCATTGACCTTTTACAGGGAAACTTAAGAACGTCAAGAACTTGAGTATCACATCAAGATTTTCCATGATATTTCACTTATTCACAAAGAATTACATCTTGTTACCCTTGATGTCTCTTATGCATTGCACTCCATTTTTTTTTTTTTTTTTGGTCTAACTCTGTCTACATGTTCATTTTATTTTCCATTTTTTTTATATTTATCTTCATTTGTATTAATCTCAGTTTCTATGTCTTGTTTCTTTTGGTATCTGAGTTGAAGCTTTAACCACTTTGTTGCTTCATTAAAATACTGCCCTTCATGTGCAATTGAATTGGTTGCTTATGTAGCTGCTTCATCTTTTTCAAAGAAATGTCACAATTCCTTCAGTCATCTCCCTTAATTCACCTTTTTTGGAATTATAGCTAGAAGTTACCAAACACTACTAATGACAGAAAATCTTGGTACACAGGGCTCTGTCACTCACTATTTTAATTTTCCCTTTTTTCTTTTGAATGATCCTCAGTCGATTCCTGTTCATAGTGCAATCATATGTAATTGCCTCAAAGCTCTGCTACAGTAAATGAATTGCATTATTAAAGTTTTCTAATCTTTTAGTTTATCTTCATACTTCTCATGTCAGTGTACACAAACCCAAGACACTCAGCACACTGATTATTTTCTTCCTGCCTCTGATATTCTAAATCTGATGTAAACGAGTCCATCCTCATTTTCCATGAGGTGAACTGCTCCCTAAGCAAACTGCTCATGGGAAGTGACCATGCAGAGGTAGAAGGTGAAAGTCTTCATTAGATGCCCCCACATATGCACCCTTGTGCCCAATCTCATTGTTTGACTCCAGGGTTTGGTGAGGGGGCCACACACACTCCCAGATTTTCCACCCAGCATCCAGCATTAGTTCTCTTCCATGTGTCAGTATTTGTTCAGAGTCATTCCCATTCATGATTTTGATAACTCCAAGAACACATTAAGAGAAAGAAAAGTTTTGCTATCTTCTCAAATTGAGGATCTTGGGATTTCAAGTTCTGGGAAAAAAGGGTCTTTCATAAATCTAAAATATTTGAGCTGCCTCTTTGTGTTCCTTCTCAAAGACAGTTGCTCTGAATCTCACATTTCTGAAAGAATTAAACTTTTTCTACTGTGTCACAAGGACACAATTTTAATCTTCTGTCAGAATAAGCATATCCATTCTTGATCTCAAGGTTGCTGATAAGGACAAAGTGCATGTTATGCATCAAGAAAATTAGCATTCAGCTCCTTTTTTGGGGATTTAGTGGGTATATATAATTAGATCTTAAGCTCATAGTATTTTTTGATCTAGTCAATTCCCAGAACATGGTAGCTAGCTTTAACATCTTGTGTTACTAGGTGACTGACTAAAAGCAACATGTCCCAAATATTTCAAAGCATCACTTCCCTTTCAGAAAGAAGTTATGGCCTCGTGATTGTACCATTATGTGATTATACCATTTCAAAGAAACAAAAACAAAAAAAAACCAAAAAAACCAAGCACCTCAACACATTATGATTTGTGAATTAAATGAGTGGGATCTATTTCAAATAATGGTATTTGCAAAATATACCATTACGTAAAATCTCAGAAATAAAAGTCTCAAATTGAAGGTATGGTTTGACTGTCCGAGTAAATCATGATTTGGATTGCTTTAATTATTTGTACAATCTATCCTAAAGTGTCAGATTATTACAAACTTTGCTGGCAAGATAAAATTTATTTTTTCATTACAGAAACAAACAAACAAACAAAAAAACTGGTTAAAAATTTCCTTTTATTTTTTTTTCTGCACAAGTGGACACTTGATGTTAATAAAGCAAGAATTCTTGTGTCACATTATTACTCTAAATCATCACACTAGAAATTATTCACAGATAAATACAGGTGTTTAAATTATGTGGCTCTGTCTCCATATTCTCCTTTGAGCAGTCTTTTAAGCTAAGCACTTTAATTTGGAAGAACTTTAGATCAGTGATATTGATCACTTTAAAAACCTGCTAAAGCTTGCACTAATAGTGGCAAGCAATGTAAAGAAATAAGTAGCAGATTCTTAGCTGCAATGATCAACAAGAATTATGTTTCTAATAGCATATTTGCCTGCTTTTTAATCAAAATTTCATTAAATATGTACTGGTAATATTTGTCTTTTGCTAGTCTCAGGCTATGTTTCCATGGCAGCCTCACTGCTGGTCATTGCCTTTTCCCTGCCAGCTGTACACCTTTTTTCCTACAAGACTTTCTGTAAAGGTCTTATGGTTTTATAGTACAGAAGAAAAAAACACATTAAAAATAGTATCTTCCTGTAAGATTAATGTGCTGGTGTTACTCAAAGAGTTCAACTAGAACAAGAAACAAGGGAAATGAATGGGAGAATCAGCCTGGATAATGTTCCATAGGAAGAGGGCAGGGACTGTGGCAGTCAGGAGTTAGAACTGCCACATAAGTACAGATTCTGAAAACTCAAGGAGTTGAGGTCAGTTGCTGACATTTAAATTATTTGTGTCATTTAAGACACTTGCACACCCTGCCTGACTTCCAGAGATTTTACTGCATCCCCCATGGGTCCTGCTGCCAACCAAGTGTGAGCATCTCCTGCACCCCAGGCTCCCCCAGAGAGCAGAAGTCCCCCATGTGTCAGGAGCTGAGTCAGAGCCCAGGTGTGCAGGGTGTCTGTCCCCTGCACTCCCTAAATCAAGGCTGTCCTCTGCACTCCCTAAATCACTGCTGCCTTCTGCAGGTACCTTCTAGGCAACAGTGCTGGCTGCAGAGGTGACCATCTGCCACTGGTGCACCCAGCTTCCAAACTCCTTCCCATCCCAGTTTCTCTTGGGTGGGAGTGTTGATCAGGAAGGGCAGGAAGGATCTTCAGATGAATTTGGACAGACTGGAATAGGCTGAGCAGGGAAGAGGTAGAATCACCATCCCTGAAATTGTTCAAGGGATCTGCAGCTGTGGCAATTGGCAACATGATTTAGTGGTGAACATGGCGGTGTTCTGTTAATAGTTGGACTTGATCTTAAAAGCTTTTTCCAGACTTAATGACTGATTCCAAAGAAGATCCTTGCACTAAAATAGAGTGCATGATGTAACTGACCACATATTCAGTTTAAAAGAATTTATAACATTGGCAGCAGAATGCTGCAATTTCAACTGCATATACTCAGCACTGTTTACCTGGTGTGCAGAGCTTCATGCAACCAGCATTAAACATTAATTTTCCACAGATTCTTTTAAAACAAAAAAAATTAATTTCCCTCCTTTCAGTTTTGTTATAATGAGCATTGTGACCACACTCAGACCAGGACATTTAATTTTATATTATAAGTGAATGTAGCACAATGTAATAGTAGTCTAAGCAGTGCTATTTAAAGAAATGAGACCCATATTCATTAAAAATTAGGAAGAAATTATTTTTAGTGAGTGTAATGAGACAGGGAACATATTGTCCAGAGAAGTTACGGATGCCCTACACCTGAAATCATCCAAGGTCAGGTAGGATGGGGCTTTGAGCCTGGTCTAGTGGAAAGTGTCCCTGCCCATGACAGAAGGTTGGAACTAGGTGATCTCTAGGTTCCCTTCCAACACAAGCCACTCCATGATTCTGATTCGTGTTTGATGTACACTTGTAAGGAATTAGAAAAGCATCTCAGGATAAAAACAAAATAAAGCACAAAATAAAACAAGGGAAGAAAGGTTCATAAATTGCTAAACAGAACATATTCAGAGTGAAAATCATCAAAAGGCCTAAATATAGAGCAGTGATATATCCTGGCTCTAGGAAATTTAGATTAACTTTCATGTTATTGGAAAGAAATAAAGTGGATTTTGATGGATTTAGTCACTGCACCCAAATCATTATTAAATGCATATAACGTTTCATCACTAATTCTCTCTTCTTTGGAGTAGCTTGCTCTGTGATCATGTTATAGTTTGACTTCTCATGCACAGTCTATTCTAATCTATTTTACTTCCTCAGGAGATCTCTCCCTTTAATGCAAAGGAAAGCATTCTAAGAGCAAGTCATGTAGAGTTTTTCCCAGGGTATAACCTTCCTCTACATGCCTGATCTATTGTAATTCTCTGGCCTGTTCCTTCATTTCAACCATCAAGCTAACTATAGTCCCATTGTACCCTACTGTATAACCCTGCAAGAGTCCGTCACACTCTGCCTGGCTTCTGACTTTTCCTGGCACTTTTTAATCCTCTGTCTGCTTAACTTGTGAGATCTGAGCCTTGATAGGAGGTCACTCCCTAGACAGCAGACCTCTGAGGAGTGTTCAGGTGTCAGAAGAAACCTTTGCTGTCTGTTGTGAGCAACCGTGTACTTTTCTCCATCACTCAGAGTCTGATTCTGTGTGGCACAAACCCCCTTCCTTCTCCTGAGCTCCGCAGTGGGATATACAAACTTCTCAGTGTCAGATCCCACACTTCAGGCCTGTCAAACCTCATGCACTAAGCACCCAGCACACATTCCTGCCTTTTCTTCACAGTCCCTTACTGCCCTACCTGTAGCTCACACATTAACAACCTGCAGCAATCTGGCCTCTTTCCTGTCCCATCTGCCCGCATCTCTGCATCCAGCTCACACAGCCAGGAAAAAATATTGGCTCTAAATAAGTCTGAAATTACTCAGAAGAATTAAACCTAAAGGATGCTTTCCAGCCATATGATACTATAATTCAGATGCTGCCAGAATCCCATGATAGACCACAGCTTTATCTCATTAATTAGGTATGGGTTATGTTTTTGAGACATTTATGTTAATTCTTTTGTTATGTCCATACCACTTCTTTCTGTTTCATTTTTAATGTGGCACAGAACTTACATGACCTGAAATAAAGCAAACAGGATGTGCAATCATACCAAGTGTTACCCAGCAAAGTGGCAGAGAAATAGCTGATTCCACAATAACATGGAACTGAGTGAAGTGGGGATTGTGCCAGGCAGGATGTGAGAGTAGAAGAGAAAATACAGCTTTAAAAGTTGGAATAAAATAAGAATGTAAAGTAGACATTTTTAATGCAGCAGGCCTGAGCAGAAGAACTGTAGAAAAGGCCAGATCACTGAGACATATAGGCTTACGGTTTCTAGGATATTGAAATTAACTATATCAGAACTAGAAAAATTGAAGTAGATGAGTTAATTGAATTGATTTAATTGATTGAACCAGATAAATTTACTGTATCTGAACCAGATAAAAGAAATGGAAAGATGTTCATCTTACTGGATGTTAATATTAAATTGATACCCGGATGCCAAATTAAAAATAAAATTTTAAAAATGCTAAACCAATTATGGTAGATCTAGAGACATTAGTGTAAACAAGCAACAACAAGAACAACAAAAATCAGAAATGCAGAATTGTTGAAATTCATCTAATATACTGGATACATCAGATAGAGCTAATAGAAGGGAAGATGTACAAGATACTGAAAACCAGACCCAGTCTCTGTTTTGATTTTATCAAAATAAAAAATAATAGCATTTAGTGTGACAGATAGAAGGTCATTATATTTCTTTTCCCCAAAGCAATAATTTCAGTCACAGTATGAGGAAAGACAAGACTTTGAAATGTAAAAGAGAAAAAGTTGTGGTGGCCACACAGGAGTAACAACACTGCAGTTGATCATCTCAAATGGTTTGGGTTGAAAGGGAATTTAAAGACCATTTCCTTCCAACACCCCTGCCACAGGCAGGGGCACCTTCCCCTAGACCAGGTCTTTCAGGGTCCCATCCACGCTGGCCCTGAACATTCCAGGGGAACATCAGGATTCACATGGGGAGATGTAAAAGAACATATCTTGCAGATATTTTGTGTTTCTCTCTTGAGTATAAGTGACACTGCTCAAGGGGGTTATTTTGCAAGTTTTGCAGAAGAAAAAGGAAATGTGTGCCAGTCTCTTGACCAATGGTGAAGGGGAAGTCAGTGTGTCCCCTTGGTCTGTCAAGACTTCCATCTTGAAAAGAGAGGGAGGCAAAGCGGTGTTCTTTATTAAAAATGCAAAATATGGAAGACTGCTTTTAATTATCACACACATGGAAAGTCATACAGCAATGCTAACTATTAGAAAGTAAAAATAAAGACTTTTGAAATTTATTTTACAGAAGTACTGGTAACATTGAGATAGCTATTGCTGTGTGAGAGCTGTTATATTGCTGTTAATGCACACATTTGTTGGTGTATGTTTTGCAACTAGAAGGTTGCATACTAACAACTTTACAACTTATTTATCAGCTCTGGATGATTTTGAGGTGGGATTTTGTTAACTCATATTTTCTCACATTTCTCAGAATATGGTGAGAGGGAGATTTATGGATAGGAATAAAATGTCAAGAATCTGTGAAAATCAATATTCACATATTTCATAAAGAAGTGGGAGATACTAGAGAAATATTTTTGTATGTATATTGTGTTAAAGTATTTTGACTACAGTGAATCAAACTTTTCTGAAGTGGGGTGGTTCATAACACCATTCTTGATTAGCTGTGATCTCTTGCATCTTTCAGCAGTAACCAGGCCATTTTTAAATTCAAAAAAACACAGTGATCTCAGCCTTTGCAGTTTCATCATAGCATGACACTATTTAATACAGCACTGCTGTTTCCTGCTAGCAGTGTTTCTCCTGTGAAGGAGGCAATAATTAAAAAATAATTATGTCTGTGGTTTAGGTTGTTTGGTTAGATGCATATAGCATTTCAAGAGAGTAATCTGTTACAGGAGGTTTAAGGATATGCCTGCTTTATAGATACTAACTTTCTGTACAGTGAGTACACAATCAGGTCTGGACTTTTATCAGGGTTCAAGCTCATCCTGTCTTGTCTCTCTCTTTGTGTAATTATTCCTAATCTGCCCAGGTTACCCCACTCTGTTGTACAGACACTATGATGCTTCATTTTCTCTCTTCCATATTGAATCCCCATTCAGTCACAAGTTCTGTATCTGACTTTCATAAAGTCATAGAACATTCTGAGTTGGAAAGGACCATTGAGTCCAACTTCTCGCCCTGCACAGGACAACCCCAAAAATCCCATAAAGTCCCTGAAATCATCCAAATGCTTCTTGAACTCTGGTAGGTTTAGGGTCATGACCACTTCCCTGCAGCCCCTGTTTTGTTATTGTTAGGGTCTGGACAATTTTCTTTCCTACTCATCCCTATTCCTGAGCTGTCTGCATGACAAATAGCATGATCCTTATGTGGTGTGAAACTGGCTTTAAACACACAGAATCCTAAACCAAGGCATTCCTAGGACATTTGTTCTCCAGAGTTCAGACATGTGCTAGCCAGCTTTCTTCTTCTGATTCCATTAAAATGTGCACCACAGAGTGTCTTTAATTACTTACATGATACCACAGCAGAGTGTTAAAAAATGTCTGGACCCTCACACAATTTTCAATTGAGCTTCCACCAAACATTTTTTGTTTGTCCACACATATTTCAATCCTGCCAGATAGGAATCAGCAAAGAAGTGATTGTTGTCATCACTGATGCCAATCTAACATCACAACCTAAACTCATACCTTGTGATTCTTGATAATTAGGAGTAAGCTATGGAAAAAATATGAAAGGAAAAAAAAAAAACAAAAAACAAATGGCAGAAAATCAAGTACTGAGCAGTTGTGTGGGAGGCAGTTGGAATGCAATGTAAGCAATCCATAGTCATCAAAAAGTACTGAACTAGTCAGATCCGAAAATATGGCCAGTACCAAAGTGATATCTCTATACAGAGGACTCTCAATGTGGAAGCTCCTTCTCTGTAATTTGAAAATTAAAAAAATAAAAAAATTATGTCCAACAGGAAAGTAATTGTAAAAATCTTGCATTTTTAAAAGTATGTGGATTTTTTAAGCAGAAAATGTCAACTGGAAAACTTCAGTTTTCATTCAGTCAAGGCATTTTTATAGAAATTTTTTTCTTTTAGTAGTTTAGTATGTACTAGGTACCTAAATAAAGGAAAACCTAAAATCTCTCCTATGTGACTCATCTAAGTTTACATGGAAAACAAATAGCAACAGAGGTTAGAAATAAAAAAAAAAAAAGTTCCTTGTCTCTTGACTAACAGTTTAACTGCTGTTCTCATCTTTTCACCTTGGAAATATGATTTAAAAGAGGAAGACTCTTTCACTTGCCTGCTGTAGGATAAAATATGATTTCGCAGTGTTATGGCCATTCCATTTGAATTTGCTAATTTGTTCACACGCACATACACACATAAACAAAGCCTCAAAAATTTGCAGAAATAAAATATAGTTTTTAAGTTTATAAAGAATATTATAAATAAATAATTCACTCACTGCCAAGGTAAAATTAAACTCCTGGGAATAAACACCTAAGAAGGAAAGCTCTCTGACAGGCAAAAGAAGAGAGAAAAAGCTGTTTCTTTAGTCCAAACCTCCTACTAATTTTCTCTCTGTCTTTCACTCTGAGTTCCCAAGCTGTTTTTTTAAAATCTCTGGCAGAGCATCAACAGTGAAGTGGTAAACCAAACCATCCAGTCACTTCCATCCAATTAGACCTGATTTATTCCCTTTTAAAGGGCCAACTATGACAATCTCAGCTTTAGGGGCTAATGGATAAGAATTCTGATGCAGTATTTGAACCATTTATATTGTTCAGACTGTTTCACAGTAAAATCAGGTGTAGCCCTATTAGAATTTTTCTAAAGAGAAGAAAATATCTTTAGTTTTTTTTCAGACTTTTTTGGTATATTCTTTTCAGAGGGAAATGACTTTTAATCAAATTAATTAAATGTGCCTTGTTCTTGTGCTTTTTTTTTTTTTTTGTAATTTATTCTCACTTGATGTCCATCTAAGATGTTGCAATACTGACAACTCTTGCTTCCTATTTCCTACACTGGACTCTAGATTCCACTAAAAGTGTGCTTCGTCTTTCAGCATTTATCAGTATCTTCATGACAGACAACGAATAGCAATTTTTAAGCTTTTCACCAGGCTGTTTTCATGCCCCCTTAGACTTGACATCTCTCAAAGGAAAAAAGTTCAGAATAGATATAAGGAAAAAGTTTTTCCCCATAAGGACCATCAAATATCAGAACAGATTGTCCTATCAAGTCATGCTGCTGGCCACCCTTGGAGAATTTCTAGACCAGGGTGGACAATGTTCTAAAAACTTGGTTTGGCCTCACATCTGACCATGCTTTAATCAAGAGGTGGACTAGATGTTTTCCTCAGGTCTCTTCTAAGCTGAAACTTCGTGTGATCCTGCAAGTGAGGGTCAGTAAGACCAGGGGACCAACCTCAGAGTTCTTTTTATTGACTCTGCCTATGTTCCATGAGGACAAAATATTCCCTTCATCAAAACTTATTGACTATTTTGAGGCAAACTCAGTGGGAAATCTCACAATTTTTTCTGTTGGAGGCTGAAGCAGTGATAATTTACTACTAACTGTGCAGGAGTGTGTATTTTCCCATTGCCCACCTCAAGATAAAAGTCAAATTGGAAAAATCTAGGGTGAAGCAAGACATCAAGATGGCCAGTGATGAAAGAAGTGAAGTTTTATTGAAGTGCTATCTGGAACAAAGAGGTCTAAGATGAATTCTTTTCTCTCAAGTGTGATACCAGTGAAGAAGCTTTTAAATGTCTCTACATTTCATAAAGCCACCTGCAAAGCAGAAACAATGGACCCTTTCAGCTTAACACAATGAGACTCTTCATGCAGCCTTCTTTGTCCACTTGTTTGCAGAGTGTGCAGCGCATTAAAGTCTGCTCCAGTCCTGTCTAAGCACTCCAGATGCTGCTGTAATACTCAGAGCCAGGAACTGGGATAGAAAGGGGCATTGGGCTCAAGCTAATAAAAAAACCCAAAACTTTTAATATGAACCATCACTCTTTTATTGGTGTATTGCAGCATTTCTGATAGGGAAAGGTTTGGAAAAGTTAAAATTCCAGTACCAATTTTCTGGATGTTAATTGTATTTTGTTGCTACTGTTGTGAATGCTACTGGAATAAAAATAGAAGGGTAAACAGGGAGGTAGAAGACAATATAGCCTACATGATCCTATTCCTTTCCTTTAGAATCAATGATTATTTCTCTCAAAATATTCTTTAAAGTTCAACAGAGACATTTTTTTTCTTTTTGATCAATAAATGCATATTAATCTCAGATTAAATAACACAATACCTTAGTGGTGATATTCCAGAATTGGACAAAAAATCTGTGAGTATTTCATCATTTGCTATTACTATTTCTCAGCAGTTTTACAGAGTGAAAAGATTAATAGCACTGATCTTCTGCATTGGGGCTTGGCAATGGAAATTGGTCATAGAGCTCTGTGACCTGGAGCTGACATTAATTATCATTAGAGTCTAAGAACTGCACTGACAGGAAGAGGGATGCTGTAATGTAATTCCAGAACCAGCACCTTTCTTAGATCTTTTTAGACACCTTCAACAAATTTTCTCCTCACTCTGAATATCTCACTGCATCCTTTTAGCACTTCACTTTGTATCATCCATCAGAAGAACAAAGATGATGCATCTTTCTTCTCCCTTGTTTTCCTCTGGATGACCCTTGGTTTTCTCTTTCTTCATGAAGTAAGACTCCCATGAATTTCTCCAGATGTTTAGTGTGAGGAGATGATCTTTAGCAGGCATTTGGCCTTAAGGGGAAACCCTTCACTTATCTCTAATGATCTCACTACAGAGTACTATTCTTCCTCTCCTGAGGTGTAGAGTGGAGAAGATTTTTCAGTGCCCATTTCTATCCTCCTTAAAAGAAGTTTTCCTCTCACCTTCCCTAATTACTGTGTGGGTAACTGAGGATGTTTAATACAGCATAATTGTGCTGCATAAGAGTGACACAGGCCCCAACCAGTCTGTAGATTTTGTTTTGGAACTCTCAAACTTTTGTTGGCTCAGGTCCTACAAGCACAAACTTCTCAAATGGACTCTGGTGTTCTGATAGGTGTTATTTTATATTGTAAACCTCACCCAGTTCAGGGCCAAGGGCAAGGTCCTGCACCTGATTTGGAGGGATCCTAAAATCAACACAGACTGGAGAAGGAATGGACTGAGAGCAGCCCAGTGTGAAGGATGTGGGGATACTGGGGAATGAAAAATTGGACCGACCCATCAGTCTGCACTCACAGCCCACAATAACAGCCTGGTCCTGGTCCTGGTCCTGGACTGGTCCCAAGGGTGGGACAGCAGCAGGTGAGGGAGGGGATTCTGCCTCTGCTCAGGTGAGATCCCATGGGCAGTGCTACATCCTGTGGTTTTCCCAGCATAGGGAGGACACAGAACTGCTGCAGTGGGTCCAGAGAATGATAACAAAAATTATCAGAAGGCTGAAACACTTCCCCTGTGAAGACAGGATGAGAGAGTTGGGGCTGTTTATCCTGGAGAAGAGAAGCCTTCGGGGAAATCTAATAGTAGCTCTTCAATTTATAAAAAGGATTTATAGCAAAGAATTATTTATTTTGATAGAATGTGCAGTAATGGGCTTAAACTGATAGAGGAGAGGTTTAGGTTGAACATAAGGAAGAAATTTTTTACAGGGAGAGGCTGCTCAGAGAAATGGTGGATGCCTCACCAGTGGTAGCACCCATGATCAAGCTGGATGGGTCTTTGATCAATCTGATCTAGTGGGAGCTGAACCTGCCCAAGACAAAGGAGTTGGAATAGATGATCTTTCGTGTCTGCATTCAACCAAAAGCATTCCATGATGATTTTCTGCATTTGCAAACTCAACTGCAAAATACTTCACACTGTTCACAGACCTATGTTGATACTTTGCCTATAACCACACTAAAATAGTATTGAGGAGGTTACTAAGACATTATTTCTTGGCTTTGGGTTTCCTGCAGTGTTTAATGAACCACATTAAACCTTCCAGAAACTCAGATTATTACATAGATGCACATGGGTTGAAAAGGTAAACTCCACATTTAACTGGGGATCTGCATATCAGCACTGTTTGTTGTGAGCCCTCTAGGACAAAGTTTTCAGTTTATGCACAGATTATTAGAACACTGCTTACTGCTACCTCAAGTAGGCAAATCCAAAATATTTCACATTAAAAACACTCTACAGCTCTTCCTCTGCATTTGCCTTCTTTGGATTAACAAGTACTGCTGATCTGTACAGAAACAGAAATCCTCAGAGTCCACTTTAATGATTTGCATATGCAATACCCTACTAAAATCAAACACATTATTTTTGTACTCAGAAGTAATTTAATATCTTGCTTCTTTGACCCATATTCCACATGTGTTGTTTAGTGAATGCTGTCACAGAGCCAAAGCCTGTGGTTAGTACTTAATTAATATGCTTTTGTTATGCACTCATTAGCACTTCAGTTAAAATCTCCAGATGCTGGAGATAAATAGATCCATGAAACCCATAGCAGTACATGTTCCAACCAGCCAAACAGTGGCATACTTCTCTATATAGGATAATATTCAGTCAAAAGCTCTCATCTCTCAATACTGGAAAAACAGCTTTCATTGTTTTAAAGTGGTGTTATGGATAATGATGGACGGGAAGAGGCAGAGAGAATGGAAGAAGAAAAGGAGTGAAGATGGTAAATCTTCAGTTTCTTGAAAGGCCGTGGGCTTCCTTTTTGTTGCTTGTTGTAGGACAAAATAACATCTTAAATCACTAATTTCCAATTAAAGAGTTTCCATCAAGATTGCAGTTTTGCAGCAAAATATAGGTAACCTTTGAGTTATGCAAAGAAATACTGCCTTATTTGACTTTTTACATGTTTATTTTTATTTTTTTTACAAGGCTTTTATGTAATTTTCAATGAGATGGTTTCATGAGTCTGGGACATTTTATGTTCGTCATTTTATGTCAAACCTTAAGTTCGACTCACGCATTAACTTTTTCAAAGTCAGTGTTCTCCACTTTATCATCAACTCTGTCAAGGAAGAGAAGGATGATTTTTCAAATCAAAGTATATTCTGTGAGTCTCTCTATCAAAATATTAGTTTTAAAAAATGTTCCCAAGGCAGGAGTCAGTAGGAAAAATGCTGAGCATTTAAGCTCTGAGATGGAATAATCTGGTCCTAGTGCCTTTAGACTAAACTCAAAGAAGTGGACTTGCCTGTTCCCTCTGATGCAGAGACCAAAACCAGGGTAGTAGGATGGAGTAACAGTTCCATTTTGTGCAAAAGGAAGAAACTAGTCTGTGGAAGCAAAAATTTGAGAAGGTTTGCAGAGCTGAGCAGACATTGGTCCAACCCTGAAAACCACCACAACACCAAGACTGAACTCAGCAGATTGCTGTAAAATACGCCAGATCACTTTGAATGTGCTGTTTAAAAGCAGCAGAGACAGAAGAGTGCTATGCCTCAGTTTAGAGTGGAAGTTTCAAGGGCAACTGAAGGAGAGGGATGTGTGATAGCAAAGATTTTTCCATATATATTAAAAGTGAAATGAGGTGTCAGAGAAACATCAGGATTTCTGGAAGCTTTTCCAAAGCTATGACTTTGATCTGTGTAAGGCTGATCCCTCTCTAACCCTTTTTCTTTTTCTCTAACTCTACATTCTTTCTCAATTAGAATATTTCACCAGGCTTGTTATCAGACAGTTCTTCCTAGAGAAGTTATTTTTATATTTAATCTACAATGTCAGGTGACTGAGCAAAATGCTTAAGGGAATTGATTACCATTTGTTAACTCTCTGGTTTGTTTTCTCCCTTGGTTATTCATTCTTGCCATAGATAGACAGATATATTGTTCATTTTTAATCCATATATGTATTCTAGCAATGTCTTTTACACTGTCATTGTATCTACAAGTTACACTAACTAGGCAGATCAGGTCTCATACAGGCAGAAAAATTTATATATATTATACTTTGGTTTTCTTTGATATTCATGCATAATTTTCAATGGGAAAATACACAGATCAAAAGTACCTTAAAAATGGGGGGAAAAGAATTTCTAGGTTTAGCCAAAGAACAACTTTAAAAATTCTCTTTCCACTGTAGTTCTAAATTTTAAAAAGTCATAGTTCATTTGGGGCTTCAGTAATTCCCAAGTGACACTGTCCTAACTCTAGTTCAAGGCTTCTTTTCAAGCTTGTTCTCTTTCAGACCTCTTTTCTCTGACAAGTGTTCTCAAACTGTATTTTCTATCCCAAAGGTTGAATTATGCTTTAGGCTGGGTCTAGTGAGCCAAAGCTGCTCCAGAAGGTTATCAATAATTTACTTGCAGCTCCTACTCCTTTGTCTGATAGTGTAAATGCACTGGAAATGTCCAGTGATGTGAAGGCTGCTGTTCAGGGCTGCAGGAACATTCCTGCCATAATTTCTTTGTGACAATGACATTATAACCTGCTTCACACTGGGATAAAGAATGGATACTACTAATGACTTCTGGCACAGATAACCTGTAGTAAAATAGAGATACATATATACATGTGTATATATTCATGTACTGTATGTATCACAAAATCACAGAATGGTTTGGCTTGAAAAGGGACCTTCAGGATCAAGTAGTTCCAGTCCCCTAACATGTATGGGGACACTTTAATAGACCAGGCTCCTCAGAGCTCCATCCAACTGGCCCTGAACATTTCCTGGGATGAGGCACCAGCACAGCTCCTCTGGGCAACCTGTGCTGGTGCCTCACAACCCTCTGAGTGAAGAAATTCTTCCTATTATCTGATCTAAACCTTCTCTCTGACACTTTGAAGCCATTCCCCCCTTGTCCTGTCACTATATCTTTCTGTCAAACATACCTCTCCATCTTTCTTGTAGGTTCCCTTCAGGTATTGGAAAACTTCAAAGCCTTTTAGGTCACTCCAAACCTTCTCTTTCTAGGCTGAAAAATCTCAATTTTCTCAGCCTTTTCTCACAGTAGAGGTGTGGCATCCCTCTGATGGTCTTGGTGGCCCTCTGGACTCATCCCAACAGGTCCATGTGCTTCTAGTCCTGGGGCCCCCAGGGCTGGATGCAGCACATTCCTGGCTCATGGAGTAGAAGTGCAGTGTGTGTGTGTGTGTGTCTGTACACAGATATATGTGTGTGTGTGTGTATATGTTAATTATATAATCATGAAGAGATATCAGCCTCACTTCCCTCTCTATGAGCCAGTTTGACTCAGAGAGGAAGACACTGCTGAAAATGTACTTTGAAATTAGACATTTAAACTGTGTTTGTTCTCTTGTGATGGGAATCAACACCTACCTCTGTGGTTAGGATATTTTGGGAAAGCTCTGATCTCCACAGTGAGACAGGAGTTCTGGTGTTTTGGACTGCTCATTAGAACAAAATAGCTTTTTAAAAACCTGTTTTTCAAAATAAATTTTCCCCTTAAGTCCCTGATGTCAACAGATTTCTCCCTTGTGATAAGTCCACTAGCAGCTCAAAAAGAATAAATAAATAAACATGAAAATTCCTGAATGCTAATGAGAGCCCCAGAAGCAGCACTGTAGCTTGATACATCACCTCTGCTGCTTAATTTCTTTGGGAAGGTTCCAGCCCCTGCATGATGTCAGCCTGAACGTCTGGTTCAGTACCTGAATTTTCATAAATTTTGCAATCAGCTCTGGAGTCTCAAAGGGGCTGTAAGGACTTAAAATCAAGGATTCAGGAGAGCTGCAGTTGTGCAGTGTGGGGTAGCCTCCTGTTTATCTTGCCTCATCACTGTGTGCTGGAGCATTAAGCTGCTGCTGCACTCTCCAGATTGATGCAAGAGCCCTGCGACGCTTCTTCAGGGTGCACTTGTGTTAATTGAGATAAATATTCTTCTGCAAGATGCAGCTGGTGCTCAAGGAGTCCTGGAAGATACATTATCTGATTTGAGGAGGCCCATTTCTCATGATTTATTTTCATGTTACACAGTACTGAGGGCAAGTTTTTGGGTTCTGTGTCAGTATCTATAATTTTGGCAACAACCTGGTGCTCCTTGTCTCAACAGGGACTTGTTTTCTAACCCACATGCCTGTGTTGTAGTCATGACTGCAGCTCTGTGGGTTAAACTCTTTTTGTGTTCTGAGCTTTTTGCATGAAAGAACAAGCCCAGACGGAGAGTTGTTCTTAGAGAAAGCATCAAATATAAACTGCTCCTTCCTCAAAAATGGAATAATTTCCTTATGTTTAGTCAAGTCAAGAGACGCATCAGCAGAATCGCCCTGTGCTTTCACTTCTTCAAGAGGCAATATTTCAGCTCATTACAAATAACAAAAGGAATTTTAGGGTTTGCTACCCCATGTCCACCTGTCTCCTGCCCTCTGGTCCCCAAATCCTCTCTTTCTAAGTTTCCTGAACAAACATGAATGTGGATCATAAACCTTTGGAAAGAGGAAACTGTTTCAGTCCTCATTCATCAGTCTCTCCCTGTTTCTTCTTCCAACCAGTACTAAAGCTTTACATTCCATGAATCAACTTTCAATCAAGACTGTTGAAAAACTAGGTCATGAGAATTACCATAATCTGAAATTCGTAAATATTTGGGAGAAGAAAAACAGTTAGAATAGCAGGAGAAGCAAGCAGATTTTATTTTTTTGTACTTGATTTGGCACATAAAACACCAAAAGTAAGGAAAAAAAAAATATTCCCAAATAATGTGAAGCACATTCTGTTATTTCTTGAAAATACACTTAACTTCCCATTGTTCTTCTTTCTTCCATGAGAAACAGAAACCTCAGAAAAACTTAGATAAAGCCAGTAGTTCAAATAATGAGCTGCTGAAGATTAAAAACTCTTTTCCAACAGTATTGGAGTCTGTGCAAACACTGGTTATACTAAAGGTTAAGTGTCTTCCCAAATGTGAAGTCAGCCATGCAATGGTCTGTGGAATGAGTACGAGCCTACCTGATCCTTTTCATGGCTGTAATTGAGAAGCTGTTTCCCTGTTTGAGTGTTTTATTTTAAATTATGCAAAGTTGCCACTTACTCTTTAGTAATACATAAGCAAGGGAAATTCAACAGATGGTGTCACAACAAGCAGTACCATCCTATTTGAAACTACTTTAGCAAAAATTGAATTTGGTAGAGGCAGACATATTTTGGGGCATGGCTGTTTTAGTTTTTATTACTGCTGTCTTACGGTTTCTTTGTAGATTGAATTACTAACTTAACTTTCACACAATTTCCCATGTAATTTAACTGTGCTGCTGCAGTGTGAGTTTTCTTGTTCAGAGTGTGGATATAGCCCATTGAAAAGATAGAGAGATATAGGGGATTGCATAAGAGTTTTATTTCAACTAAATAAAATTTTCAATCAGAAAATTTATTTCACTGGATTTCATAATGTTTAATTTTGCATGATGCAAAACTGAATATAAGAAATATTCAGATTATGTCTTGGCCTTTCAGATGTCCTTGTCCTGGGTCTGACTGGAACAGCAGCTGTTCCAGAGATGTGTTTTACACTTGTGACCAAAAAAAGCACTAATAAAACCCTTGTGTTTTAGCTATTGCTGAACTCTGTCCATATGACATTAAGTGCTGTGTTTCTCACTTTGCCCCATGCTGAATTGACTGGAGGTAAACAAGATGTTGGGAGAGGACAAAAGCTGAACTAATTAAAGATGTTGAGGGAGGTGATTCTGTCCCTCTGCTCTGATCTGGTGAGACCCCACCTGGAGCATTGTGTCCAGCTCTGGGGTCTCAGCACAGGAAGGACCTGTTGGAATCAGTCCAGAGGAGGCCACAGAGATGATCCAGAGGGATGAAGCATCTTTCCCATGAGGAAAGTCTGAGAGATTTGTATTGGTTCAGCCTGCAAAAGAAGAAGCTTTGGAGTGACCCAATTCTGGCCTTCCAGTACCTGGAAAGAGGCTGCAAGAAAGACTGGGGCTTTTTTTTCAAGGTTCTGGAGTGCCAGAACAATGGGTAATGGCTTCAAGCTGAAGGAAAGTAGATTCAGACTAGATATTATGAAGAAATTCTTTCCTGTGGGGGTGATGAGGCACTGGAACAGTTTGTCCAAAGATGGCTTTTCAGCCCCAGGAGGTGCTCAAGGCCAGGTTGGATGGGGTTCTGAGCAAGCTGATCTAATGGAAGGTGCCCTGCCCATGTCAAGGGTGCTGGATCTATTTGATCTTTAAGGTCCTTTCCAACAAAGGCCATTCTATGTTCCTGTGATTCTATGATATTCCATGCCATATGATATAAAATCATAGAATATCCTGAGTTAAAAGGAATCCAAAATGATCATTGAAGTCCAGTTGCTGACATGCATGTCAGTAAAAAGGAAGAGAAGAGAGGATTTAGGGAAGTTAGCCATCTATTGTTCAGGAATTTACTGGGATTTGGTCTACAAATGGGAGATTGTGAGCAATTATCTTTCAATCTCACATTTGTTTGAAATACAGAGTTAGCTTGATATTGTGAATTGGACATGGTTCAAAGCCTGTATTTTGCCTTCATTTGAGGGCTATTTGTTTAGTCAGTGCTCAATTTGCTTTTTGAGGTAGATTTTTAATGGTATCATCATTACTGCCATCAAAGACAGCACTCCATGGCATCATTCCAAAGAGAAAGGGAAAAACATGATGAAAAATAAAAGCATGTGATCTACTGGATCGGGAAATACCTAGTGAACAGTGGAAAGCAAAGGACAAGAATTTAAAGCTTTTAAAATTTCTTATATATTAAATGAAAGAGAAGGTTTTGAAATTATCATCATCCATCAGGGTTGTCAAAGGAAAGAAAGATCTCTTCTCTTAACTACAAATGGTTCTGTTGTTTTCCAGATTCCTACAAAGGAGTAATAAACCCTACTGATTCACTCTCTGAATTTGTGAAATGATTGCTCAGATGAGTATCATGAGAATGAACAAAGTGATTCTTAATCTTCTGGATAACTTTGAGGGACACAATAGTAGTGAATTAACCACTCACCATGTCCATCTGTCATATATTCAGGAACAGCTGAAGCTCAGTAACAAGCAGGATTGAAATTCAAATTATATTGTTCAGTGCCATTACTCTATTGACATTCAAACAGACTGTCAGTAAACAGGATTTGATATCAGTCAATTAGTAAATTCTCTGTCTTGGGTTTTGTCTCCTGAAACTGCAGTCATGTCCAACTCATAAATATAAATTTGTGTGTATGTGTGTGTTCTTTAAAGTTGTGTACAGCAGGGAGTCCCTTCGTCAGAATATTCTCTCATTTTGAGTACAACTGCAAGCCCACTCACAAAGAAGGTCTATAAAGGACAAGGCTACAGCTCTGCTCAGGGAAGGACCAAAAATCTTCCTTGGCAATTAAACAATTGTGGGCATTGGTAGAGCAGCCCTTTGCACAGTTTGACTTGCTTCAATAACAAGTGTCCCAATCAATTCCTAGGAGGCACTCAGGGTTTATCACAGTCTAGGGATTATTTCCAATAAACACCTTGGATGAACATTGGTTGCTCAGAGTAACAGTGTTTAACAGGTGCTAACCACAGGAGGAACATGGATTGTTCCATGGCAGTCGGCATTGGTGGCAGATAAGAGTATGAATTAAGAGTGTTTTATTTACAAAACGATCTTTAAAGTCATCCCAGAGTCCTTCAAAGTCATTCCTGTTTCCAGAGGACATGGAAACAAGCTGTGACTGAAGAAAACACTGCAGGTTCCATAGTGTACATAATACATCCATGTAGTGTGAATCAAAGGTGATCTTGGCTCTCTCTGTAGTGACTTCAGCAACTTCTCCTGAGTGACTTGAATTCAGATAAGTGAGATAATTTTAGTGCCTTATTATATTTTCTGTAAGTTTGTTTTTGGAGCTTGAATTTTTAATGTTCTGTGGTTTGGGGTTTTTATTTTTTAAATAAATATGCAAGAAAAAAATTTCTAACATTTTCCACTTTATTCTGCTGAAGCTGACCCTGGATAATTAAAACCCCATTAAAGCATAGCTGTGAACATTTACAAACTTTCAATTTTTTTGATACTTAGTAGCATGTTGTTTTAAACAATCTCTGCCATTTGCTGATTCTCTGCTGGTTTTGAGGTCAAAGAAGGTAATATTGAATCAAATGAGCCTTGCAAAGGAAAAGGTAAATAATTTGACATTTTTTCTGTCAATGTGAATGGACATAAGCTGCAAATGTCCCTATCTTTATTACTTTTTATATCTAAATGGTGCTATACAGAATATTGTGTATTTATATTTTAGCACATATTTTCTTACACAAAATTTCATGGAAACTAAAGATATTTCAGTAAATGAGAAAAAGAAACACAAATCATAATACCATGTTTGATCAGCCTTGGATGTATATTTTTCTATTCTGTTAAATAAATGATAGTCATTCTCTTCAGAGGAGTGAATAATTGCATATTTATTTTGGTTGAATTTGTGTTAGCATAGAAGGAAAAGTAACCACACATTTGAGCAAGATTATGGAATTGGTTAATTTGAAAGCAGGTTTCTTTATCTAAAGCAATTTAAATTGGAGCAAGGTTGTAAGTCAAATAACAAAGGTTCCTGACAAAGCTGTGATATACTTAATTTCTTTTCTCATTAGAGAGTGATACAGTGTCCTTAGCAGACAGTCACTTTTTGAGTATCTCAGGAGATCAGATTAATATGGAGCTAGTAGTAAAGTGCTTAAATGGACTCACTCAAGACCAAGTGAAATTCATCCTAGGATTATTAGAAAGATAGAAGAAGAAATTACAAAATTCCATTAGTATAGCAATCTATCTTATATACTACAGAAAAAGAAAGAGGGGGCGAGAGGAGGAAGGAGAGCTAAAGTGAACTTTCCTCTTGTCCACTTTTCACCACTTTCCTAGAAGACCTTGGAACGATGACTATCGCTTTTTGATTTATTTATTAAAATAACCCATGGTCAACCCTAAACCCTCCATTTTTTCTCCTGAATAAAATATAAGCAAGTCACATAACTTCTTTGTACAGAAGATTTCCTCCTCTTTAAACTGCTCTAGCAAAGATTCCTTATTACTCAGGAAGTGCCATCCGGACATAAGTAGGGTATAAATGGTATATGGGACTTGCAGCTTCTGAGCACAGGTAAATTTTGCCTTGATGTTTGTAAATCAGGTTGGAGGGAAGTGTGCCAAGGTCATTTATGTTTAACACTTTAATTAACAGGTAGGATTTTGGGTTCACAGGAGGCAGAAGTCTTCTGTTACAAGAAGACCACATGTTCTTATACTTTGCAAAGCAGATTTGAACATTTTTATAGCATCATTATCAACTATTTTACTGCTGGCTATATTAGAAGAAACATAAATGCTCACAGTTTTATGGTCGTAAGTGCAGCAGGAACTACTAGTTTCCAGAAAATTTATTTTCCATCTACATTCTGCCACTCTTTAATGAACTTTAGGGCATTTTCCTTCCATCCCCAATTAGTTTCCTCATGGTGTTCTCTTTTTGATCTCAGTGTTCTCTTTTTGACCTTGGTTCTATTATAAACCAGGAACAATGACTCTGTGGTATAAAATCATAATAAAATCCATAAAAATATTTTAAAGGAATTCCAGAATGAAAGACCAGGACAAGAACATTCTCCTCAACCATCTACTTGTGAGCTGAGAGGTAGACCATAGCTTTGCTCCAGGATGTCATCATCCCCTGTTTCACAGATCCATAAACTCTCTCACTAAACAGATTCCATTTGATCTCCTCAGTGCCCTTTAATTGTCCAGGACTTTCACATTAACTTAATTATTTAAGTACTTCTCAATCCCATGCTGTTGCATGTACAGATGCTGTGTGTATAATACATTAAACCTGGATAATTGACTTACATTTAAGTGTCACCAGTTGTGTAATGTTCTGCATTTGGTTTATATTCATGACACAATGAAGAAATGAAATGCTTTGTGTTAGTAAACAGAGCTCACTTTTATTGCTATTCAGAGCTGGAGCAATTGGAAAAAAACCCACTACTAGTATTAAAAAACACGGAGCTGTGGAGACAGCATCAGCAACAACCACTTGATCATCTGCATCAGTGTTTTCTGAAACTGTAAATGTTTGTCTGTTAAAACCATGAGAAAACAGCAAGGACATATTTTGAGAATGACATTTTCCTGTATTTAAGTGTGTGGCTACCTATTGAGCCAGGAAACCACAGCTCTAAGCTCAACAGAATTGAAACATTAGTGGCTGCTTATTTCTTAATTACTTGAGGTCCTGAGTGGCCTACTGAAAAACAAACTGACCAGAAAGTTTTTAAAGGCAAAAAAACCCCACCCAGCAACCTTGGAATCACTTTCCTGAGATTTGTTATTACTTTCCATTCATCTTACCCAAGTGTTGGGATTAGATGGAGACTCTGGATAAAGACAGAATCAATTTCAAGGCTTTATGGCAGCTGAGATCTCAGGTATCTAGCACTCTTTGCAAAAATTTTCACAATATTTCTCAATGAAATAAATGCACTGAATTTGTGATGTTAAATTTGAAGTTATCAGTCAAGAATATCTGGCAAGGCCATGAGCAGTCAGGGGCAATTTCCATCTGAGACAGGGCATCTCTGTGCATTTCCCTTTGGCAAATTTGCCATAAATGCACATTGATCAGTAAAGGATGGACCTTCCTCTCCCACAACACAATCATTCACCAGGGCCTGGCACAGTGAGATGGTTTCATTGTCATGGGGAACACAGAGTGGCCTAACCCAGTAGGAATTAAAAAAAATCACTTCTGTCCTCACAAAGAAAAAGAACACTGATCAAAATACGATGTCTCTTGCATTTTTTTATTACACTCAGTAAGTTAAATCCTGAGATTAGATATGCAAAGCTTGTACAAGAAATGTGTACTTAGAAAATGGAATAAAAGATTTTATGCCTAACTGAAACTCACACATGAAAATTTGCATTCAATTTAGGTTAAACATTTGAGATAGTTTTGTCTGAAAAAACAAATGAAGCAATAGTAAAAAAAGCCCATATTCTGTTCCATTTAATGCCAATTAAAATAAACACCATGCAGGTTTAGAAAAAAAACCAAACCCAGTCTTAGATGATTTTAAAATTTCAAATTAAAGTTGAAAATCAAAAGTTACTTTTTGTGTATTTTTCCTCTGTGTTTCTCTGGGAATAAGCACAAGGGAAGGAATGTGAATGTTTGCCTTTTATTTTTGGAATGACTGGTGAGCAGCGGCCTTGACTGTTGTTTTTGAGAGTCTGAATGTTTCATCCCACTTATCTTCAGCCACCTGGGACTGAGTGTATATTGGTAAATAAAACAGCACCAGGATAAAGGCTCAGGTTCTAGACTGTGTTTATCTTGAAATAACATCATGTTCCAGCTAGAATGTTCCCAAACTCTGCTCAGTTGGTTCAGAATTTATCAGGGACCAGAAACAAGAGCCAAAAGGTCAGCAATGCACCAGGTTTTGCTCTTTACACAGCTTCTAACACTGACCATCAGGATGTGCCCTCTCAAACACCATCTGCTATGCCCACAGGGCTGTAACACACACTGTCAGCTTTGTGGTGTGAAAACACCGCTGTGAGGGGTTGCTATACAGCTGTCACATTATTTATGATACTTTGAACTGGGGGAAAAAAAACAGAGAAAAGAAACTGAAAAAAATGTTTCTTTATGACTCTAAAGAGGCAGTCAGTGTTTCCAGAGAAGACGTAGTACAAATTATTAAGCATTGAGATGGCTTGTAAGAGTAAATATGCCTCAGAGGAAGAGAACTATCTCTATTCAGCAGAATATATAGAATAAGAATGTTATTTACCTGGCCATCACAGTAATTCTGTAATGAATGAGAAAAGAGGAACTTCTAAGTGATCATAAATATCCCACCCATATCAAAAACATATCTCATCATGGGATCTGTCATTGTCTAGAGCTCTCTTCCATCTGGAATTTTAGATTGTTTAGATTGACAAAATTAGCAGAGACAAGTTCTCTAGTTTTGAGAAGTCTCATGATGTCATTGGATGGTTTCCAGTTTACATTCCTATAATGAAGAGTTCTCCCCTCTCCCTACATCTGTGAGTTCCTACTATTGTCTGCATGAGTTACCTTTCACTGGTATCATTAGATGAGATTACCTTCTAAGCAGAAAGCCAGTAGGAGTCATGTTTGTCACATAAACCCCAAATATACATCACTTCCATATTGAGAGGTTAATATATCTGTCTTCTGTGTGTGGAACCACTCAAAAGGCAGATTTTTTTAAATCAATAACCTGTATTTAAGAAAGTTTGACATTTTAAAGACATTTTAGCAATGCAAAATTAGGCAGAGGCTTGCACTGGTTGCATGGTAAATTAATACAGCTTTTATTCTCTATGTGAAATTCACTCACTGATGACCACAAAACCTCTTCAAGGGCAATGGAACTGCTTCACATAGGCCAGGTTTACACATTATTTACTTTCATTCCAGGCTGTGACCCTTCTGCCCAGTGAGAGTAAGATTTCTTCTTTTGTGGTTTTATTGACTGCTTTATAATTACACCATGAGCTAATTTAACCATTTCTTTTTCACAGGATCCCAGAATGGGTCAGGATGGAAAGTGACCAGTGGGTCATCTGGTCCAACTTCCCTGCTCAAGCAAGCTCATCCCAGAGCACAGGCACAGGATTGTGTCCAGACAGTACTGGAATATCCACTGAGGGAGTCTCCACATCCTCTCTAGTCAAACTGCTCAGTGCTCGGTCACTGCAGGAAAAATTCTTCCTCATGTTCAGGTGGAAATTCCTGTGCACCAACCCATGCCCATGCCTCTGGTCCCATTGCTGCTCCTGAGGCCCCTAAAGTGCATTTGTTGTCTTCTACTTCTTTTGTTGTCTCATGCAGTTTCATAGTTTCCAAGCCCTCCGATGAGAGCTGCAGCACTTGGTGATACTGAGCTGGGAGATAAGGAGGAGATTCTAGTCATGTAAAAATATGGGAATGGCAGTCTGCATGGTGCAAATGAAACATCTTGTATAATGAAATATCTTTTTTCTTCACTTTGAACCCATGTGGGAGGATTGAAAACTTAATCATGTTATTGAAATCAGGGGAAGAAATCACACATCTAAGGTTTGGCTTATGGCAAAAAATTTAAAAGATTACATTGTTCTTGCTGTTTCTTAACTTCTGATCCAATGTCTCAGGCAGGTAAACCTGCTGCTACCCACAGATTTACATATTTCAAATGCAGATGAAATTGAAAGAATACTGAATGCACATATCTGATAGTAGAAGTAGACACTGGGGTATTTTTTTGTCAGCAGTGGAATAGCAAAAGAGTCATAAATGAATCATTAATGTTCAAAGACAAAGCATTTGAAAGACTGAAAAAAATTCAAATTAAGGATCATATTCAGCAACTGATTGAATGGAGAACAAATCCTGGGATGTGAAAGTGGTGCCCTGATATAATCCAGAGACTGATTTGTGAGGTTGCTCAACAGATAAAGGGTTCATTTGTATAACAAATCCTGCTTACCTTTGTGGTGCAGAATGTGAACAAAAATAGCAAATGGCAGCCTAAGGACAGAAAATAAACCTGCTTTGTGAAAAGAGTCAAGTCAATATGGGGTTTTTCATGCTTGGTTTTGGTATTTCCTAGCATTTTTCTTATTCACTCTTGTGGCTGTTTTTGAAGGCAGGACCCTGGGGTAAAAAGGATGCCTTGCTATACAGTCTTACTGAGAGGGATTAGGAATGGGGAAGGTATCAGCTCACCCCTCTTATGACATCAAAGTCTGACTAAACCTCTGCCATTGCTCTGGAACTCATAAAAAATCCCCGCACGTGGAATGTAATTGTGGAGGATGGGGAAAAAAAAAAAAGTTTTTCTGTTCTATTTATTTTCCCTGATCTAGAAATATCTCAGAAGGATATTCTGCCCAATTCAGGGGTGTGAAGTGATGATGCTCAAATTATGCTTATAACATAGTCACACAACAAGGGAGCTATATCCTTGGTTGTAATTCATAACTATCTTCTTTCCAGCCACCCATTTTTACTAAGTATGTAGAAAGGTTGTCCATGGTTATCCTTTTCACTCTGATAGCTGCCCAGAGGCTCTGCTGAGGATTTTTCCAGAGGATTGGAGCACATGGCAGAGCTATTTTTTGCCTTGAGATCCCAGGACTTTGAATTGCAACTTGGGGCTCTTCGTTTTAGATGCAGGGTCACTCATTCATAACACCACTCTCAGACCTGATTCATAAATCTGTTTGTCAAAGGTCACTTTTTAATTTGTCACAGAGTTTTGGGTTTGCACGGTGATGTTTCATTTGTGGAGGAGCTGCAGCAGTGGATTCTGTGAGAAGAGACCAGGAGCTGCCCCCCTGTCAGACAGAGCCATGTCCAGGTGGGTTTACCCCCAAATGTCCACCAGCAGGTCAATGTTCCTACATCCATGGAGGGAATGCCACCACAGACAGCCCTGGATTCATGAGCTCCTTCAACCAGACAAATCCAGTTATATTGTTAATTGTTTTTCACAGTGTAGCTTGTGATATTCCTTATCTAAAAATATCTAGAAACAGTAATCAACACAATATTTTTTACTGTCCTACTCATCCTGTAAAAGCTTTTATTTAGTTATTTCTTCAAACCAGCCACTGATGGATGCCAGTCTTCTATATCTCTGAAATCATTACCAGCACTGTTAGCTAGATTGCTAAATACCTAATCTCTACTTTCTGGGTAATGGTTTAAATTTTGAGACATAAGCCATTTAAGAAATAGAAGAGTTAAACTTTGACATTTTATTTCGTTATGGAAGGGGCGAAAAAAAGAATAAAAAATTACCTTGTATTCTTTCCATAAGTTGTATGAATGCAACTTCCATACCAAAGCTCATTGGCACAAATCTTTTCAGTATTTTTTTTTCATTAGATCATTTACACATGTAATACAGAGAGAATATATTTAATAATTAAACATATTATATATATATATATGAAACAATCTGTGTATATTTACATAGTGAGAGTGGTACAAATAGAAATCAATGGCTTCCTGTAAAGGTTTTGATTCTCCTTCATTGTATGCTGAAATATTTGGCATATTTCTGGGAAAGATCACTGGCCAGTGAACAAGAAATTAACATTTTTTCTTAGTGATGTTGCTCAGTGGGAGAGTTAAAATTCCTGTTTAAATGCAATACTAAGCAACTACTCAGGGTCCAGAGAAAAGACTATTTAAACACACTCAAATGAAAATATTTTACTATAATTAGTGTAAACATTCTGGTAGACACATGAGATTAATTATAAGATATTATATCTGTAAGATATTATATCTGTCATGCACATAAATTTAGAGTTGTTTTCTCTTCAGCTGTGTCTTTCCTGCCAACAAGTTTCCCTACCTGAGCTAAGTTATGCTGCCATGTCCTGTGTTCATGGAGCAGTTGCCCTAGGGGAAAATGACAATTTGATACAGAAACACAGTCAGGGATGTGAGGGTGGCAGTGACAATGGCAGAGCCATGTCTCAAAATAGGTGTCAGACTCTGAATACCAGATCACTGATCATATACTAAAAATATCCCTAAAATATTCAGATGAATATATGAGTACATTAATGATTACTTCATAACAAGCTTTTTGCATGTGTTTTTATGTCTCTAGGCCATTTTACTGCTTTTGCAGCTCTTTGTGGCTGCAGAGAGCGACAAGGTGGAATGTGCTGATTTCCCAGTGTCCCAGGCATCGAGAGATATGCTCAAAGTCATCAGAGTATTGGATTCTTTTATGAACATCATATCCAAACATAAAGATTTCCCCCATGAAATCTGGGAATGAGAAATAGTTTGGAATTCTATTTTCCCCGAGAAGATCTGCTTTCAGAGAAATTACATTCCAAAATACCAAACAGTCAAATATTGAAATAGTGAGTTGTTGGATACATCGTATTTTTTATGATTTTCTTATTTTATTTTAAAAAAGTTTAATTATATATTAAGTTGTGTCTGCTTCATCCTGTGGTCCAAAAGATGTGAATTGTATCATGAGAGAAAAGCAAAAGTATGTGGAGGTGTACAAGCAGATGTGGTATTTGAAGTCTTCTGTCCCACATGGACAGATTTCCTCTGTCCTCTGTCCAGAATTCTGTCTAGGTTGAGATGTCACTTTTGAAGAAAAATTTGAATTGCCTGGCCATAATAGGAATGAGATCAAGAGTGATCCATAACCCATTGTAAGGAAAGAATTAAGTAAAATTAAATGGGAAAAAAGTCTTCAGTGATAAAAAACATCCCTGAGAAATAGAGAGGGAATAAATCATTTCTTGTATCTACCACAGAAAAGAGAAGAAACAATGGATTAAAATGCAAGAGACATTAATAGTGGTTGTTATCAAGATACTCGGTGGGAAATATTGCCCATAGTGGTTGCAGGCTTTTTCAGTGGCTGGAAGTGTTTAATTAAATTTGAACATAGTTGTGTATAGAATACTACAGAGACATGTCTCCATAGTTTAGCAGATGGACAAAAATTTGTTTGTTTTCTGTGATTTCCTAATAAGTTTAAATACCGCTTTAAAAAGTCAGCTGGTTGCTATGAATGACCTAGAGGCATTGAAATGCTTAATACCAGTCCAATATGATATGTTGAATCCTACTAAAATAGATTTCACTAAGTTCAGCAATTTTTAGCAGCACAAGAGGCTGGAATAAAAAGCCTTTAAATATATCTGTTCAATGACCTTTTAATCACTTGTAAAAAATCTAAGCAGCTTGAAGAGGTTTCACTTCATGTTTATTCAAAAGTCAGAAATTATAATCATCCTTGCAATTCTGACAAATAGGGAAAAAAAGCCAGGAAAATATATAAAACTTTTTCTTTAAAAAAATTGTACATTTTAATTTGATTTTATAGATTGCTATTGCTTTACTGGAACACACTTTTTCTTTCCCAATAGCTTGTACTGAACGAATATTAACATAGAGGTACAAATATATTCTAAATTTCTAGAACTTATTTTTGAGGGAAGAGCAACTCAATCATATCCAGAAAAAAAGAAAATGTGTCATAACTAATAAATTAGTTAATAAATTCTTTTGGAAGGGATTAAAAATAATATTGTCTAACAATATTAAAATATACAGTAGAGAGAATATTTTTTTGCATTTTGGCAGTAATAAATGAAAATATTTGTAAGGAAAACTGTTTCCGTGACTTCTAGAAATGTTTTGCAAATTTTTAGATTATTTAACCAGAACGCAGACCAAAAAGAAACTCCTGGATTACCAAAACCAGTTTCAGTGATATTGCAGACAATAACAATATTCAGCCCTTTCATTTGATTGATAAGTACCTGTTTTAAGATTCAAGAGAGCTTTTTATTTTCAACTATCCTGCCAAAAAGCTTTTTAGGACCTCACAGCTGTGATAGTTAGAAAATATCTAATTTCCATTCCAAATATATTCATAGCCAATAATAAAGAATAATCTCACATTTTATTGGTGAGATAATAAATGTCATTTCTCTGCAACTGCATGAAAATCAACACAACAGATTGTGAATCCCTTAAGATTACAAAAAAAAGAAAGCTCAAAGTAGGAAGAAATTAAACTTACCATTAATGTATTAAATATAATATTTTTCATTTTCAAAACATTCTTCATAGTTTTTCTCAAAGTCTTATTTTGAACAGTTAAACTTTTATAAGATGAGATGTTTAACCTATGATATTGCTTTCCACTCTTTATAACAAGTCAGAACATATTCTTTACAGGAAGAAATTAATATATCTGTAACTTGTTCCCAGTGAATAATAAGTTATCCGGTGATTTACTGCAACTATTTGTATCATGTGTTGTGTTTTATAACAAATTTCACATCATAGTACTCATGAAATGCCTTCAACTATGGAAGTAAAAGTGCATGTAAGAAGGAAATTAAATTCAGAAGGAAAATATATCTACAGCAAGTGGTAGCCAGTTTTAAACCTCTGGTTCTGAAAGGTTTGTGTTGGTTTATTTCAGATAAAGCCAAAGCTTGTTGTTTTTCTGTCTTTATTTATATCTTGTTGCATAATGTGTTCATCATCCTGATCTTCAGGCAGCATTTGGAAAATGAGAATGACAGTTCTCCAAATCCCTGGCTGCATCTTGTTGTCCACCTAACAATGAAATGTCTCTTTCAGAAAGAATTCATATTACTGAGTGTTTTCCATTAGGGCATTTTCAGGGCAGTTCACATTATTTTATTATTTGAACACTTTTATGAACCTCATATTATTCATCATGGCTTTAGACTTTCACTTCAGAACTGTTTTCTCATGTGGTCAAAGCAAGGGGCCAAGACTTTGGAGACATAGATTTGTTCCTCCCCATATAATAGCTTTCATGGCTTTAAATGATATAGAGGACATTTTCCTTCTGTCACCTATAAACTCCCATATTATTACTTTGTAAGGGGCAAATTTTGCCGTATATAATAAATATCTTTCTCCTCTGTGTTTCCCTAGAATAAAAGACAACAGCAATTACCTTAATGGAAAAGCAAAACATTTAGGTCCTAAATTAGACAGGAGAGATTTAAGTCTCTTGTTTTAGATTCTCCATTGATGCTCCATAAGGCACCAGTGCTGTAACAGGTGCTTTCCATATTAATTGCTGCTTCTGTTTAGAGCAACAGCTGCCACATGAAACCTTGTTCAGGTGGCTGAATTTGTGAAACTGTCTGGTAATGAACTGCACCTCTTCATGGTGATTTTAAAATTTTGTGATTTTGACTATTCCTAGCATACTCAGTGTGTGTGTCAAATTTTTGATTCCTCTTCTTCAAGTGTTCAGGTTCTGGTCCCTTGCATCACTTTTGTTATTTCAGAGAGATTCATAGCAGAATTTATAATTTCTTAATTCAAACACTATGGAAATATCAAGAGGGTCTTTTTGTTGTCAACTATTTTCTTCCCTTACAGGATATATTATATGATGTCCTGTGTGAGGATGTTTAAATACAACTTTTTAATGGAAATAATTGAGCATAACCAACCATTCCTCATTTCAAGGTTTGGTACTGTTTGCTCCTTGGTTTTGATTAATTGTTTTTTTGTTTTTTTTCAAATGCCTCTTTTTAACAACTCAGTAAAATACTTGAAATCTAGATATTCTGCCTCAAAAATTTTTTTTTTTTTTTTTAAATTCTGTGACAGCATCAGGAACAATCTGCATTTCAGTAACCTCAGATGAACTCTGACTCCCAAATTTATCCCAAAATTATTCACCAAGGAGGTGCCAATGCTGTCTTTTAAAAGTAGGTCTACTTTTAAGTTGTGTCATTAGTGCCAAATGGCTTTCTGAGTGAATGACAGCAGCAGCTTGAGTGGGAGACTGAGGGTCACCAAACTAGATAGTGTACAATCTATATTATTCAAATAAATGGGGGTGTGAGATAATTTCTGCATTACTCTTCCTGTGTGTGCCAAAACATTTGTACAGACAGCTTATTGCCATTTCAGGAATCACTCCAGCACTTACTATAAGGATATTATAAGGTGTTTCTGTAAGCTGGGAATTTCTTTCTCAGGTACTCTTCCCTGCACTGGAGAGGGAAAAAATATTCCCAACTTTGATAGGAAGAGTCTAGTTTTCTCAATTTTTTTTGAGCCACAAAAGAATAACATGGTGCAGGGTAAGTGGAGGCAGTATAGCCTTTACTGAGATTTGTAATCACAGAATATTTTATGAGGTTGGACTTTTAGATTCTCTTTCCTTGACGAGATTTTTTTTTTCCTCCTTTTCTGTCACTGGTTCTTTTTATGGAGAGATATTTGGGTTTCCCTCCTGGGGGAAACCAAGGCACAGAGGATTTGTGTAGATGTTATGTTTGGAAGAAAAAAGATGTCTGGAGGCTGCAGTTAAATCTGGAATTAGGGTGCTCACCTGGCCATGGGTGAGTCTAAGGATGGCAATTAATAATTACCACAAGTATATTTGTCACTGGTATAAAATGACTGCACATTTTTGCCAAGGTGGTAGTGTGGGAAACTCTGCAGGCTCATCCCACAGAATTCAAGAAAACATTAAAAAGCTTTCTTTTTACCTGTTCTGCTAATTCAAGCACAGTTTTTACCCAGGTGATAGAAATGAGGAATTGCTGTAACTGCAGCTTCCAAAGAGTGAGTGTAACCAGCCTGCCAGAGAGCAGCAAGAGTCTGGGGCACTGACACTGAACAGAATTGCATCAGCTGGCCAAAATCCAGCTATGCACCAGCCCCTGATTTCATACAGGTCTATACATTAAGTCAAGAATGAACTGTGGTGACCTTCCATTTTCATCTTTGTATAGCACAGATGTCATGAAATAGAAATTTCTCCTCTGGGTCTATAATGTCTAGTTAAAATAAAATGTGTATTTAAAATGGGGGAAAAAAACCCCAATCTTGATTTAAAGATTTCAAGTCAGGGGAATCCTCCGTGCCCTAACATGATCACTGGTAAAAATAAAGTGTCTTGCTTTTAGATCAATTAATTTCAGATCCAACTTATCCACCCACCAATTTATTTCACTTTGGAAATGTTCACTTAATTGTCAAGTGTTCATGGATGAAATGTAGAGTTCAGGCTTTGCCTATAACTCAAGTTTCCTAAATATCAATGAAATTTCAAAGTTATTTTTAAGCCTGTTTTGACTGGCCATTTTTTTAATATGTAGACATTAAATCAATTCCAGAATGATCTCACTACTATTTCTCTAGTCCTACTTGATATTTTTCAGTTAATGTATTCTGGGTTCAAGTCAGTCCCCTTTGCTACTACAGCAATTTGAAATCTTGATTCAGCTGGCTACTTCCATAATTTACAAGTTGTTTCTAATACTTCATTCCAAGATCTTGTTCATCAGGTCGCAGATTTGCAAGTGGTTTGTAACATGATGTATGGCTTTGTTCTTTGTCCAAGAGCGTGACAGTGTTCACAGGGTTTGTTTTCAGGTGAGAGAAGAGAGGAGAATGTTGACTTTATGTTCAGAAGGCTTGATTTATTATTTTATGATATATATATATTACATTAAAACTAACTAAAAAGAATAGAAGGAAAGGTTTCTTCTCAGAAAGCTAGTTAAAAATATAATAGAAAAGAATAATAACAAAAAAAAGCAGCTCTCTTGGACTCTGTCCGAGATAGCTCGGTCCTTGATTGGCCATTACTTATAAAAATTCCAGACAGGCCAATCAAAAATCTACCTGATGCATTCTACAGCAGCAGATAACCATTGTTTACATTTTGTTTCTGAGGCTTCAGCTTCTCAGAAGGGAAAAAATCCCAAGAAAAGATTTTTAATGAAAAGATGTCTGCGATACAAGAGATCCATCTTGGTTTTACACATTTGTCAAACATTTCATCATTGACATTTTTTACCAGAAACAGTAGGATGTCACCTCTAGGTCCTCATACAGCCTCAATGTTAATAATTCCTCTCTGAAACTGCTATATCTTTTTAACAGGTCCACCTCACTATTATCATAAAGTCTCGGAATCATAGAGTGGCTTGTGTTGGAAGGGATCTTAAACACCCTTTAGTTCCAACCCCCTGCCATAAGCAGGGACACCTTCCCCTAGTTCAGGCTGCTAAAAGCCCCATCCAACCTGACCTTGAACACTTCCAGGGATGGGGCATCCACAGCTTCTCTGGGCAGTATTATATCATATTTCACAGATGTTCCAAAGTACAACACCTATTTTACATGGCATTGACTGTTTCTTCACAATATCCTGTTGAAGGAACATGCAACACCAGAGACAACTGGAGACAAGGTACCAGCTGGATGTGATTAAATGCGACACTTTTTCTTTATCAATCCTAGCAGTGGCTAACTGACAGGACAGCTCTAAGCATACCCTAAAAAGCATTTATTGTACTTACTTTCAATTGTACTGAGTTCAATCAAAAAACAGGAATTTCCAAAATCATCTACAAGAATGTGTGCAGAGTCTTTTTGCATTTCTTCCACTCTTAATTTTTTTTAACTCTCCATGAGACAAGAGAAGCAAAGGAAAGAAAACCCTTCCCAGTAAATTTGGCAACTCATGTGGTTTTTGACAATGGGTGTTTCCTTTGCAATTGGCTTCTCAGTAATCAGCGCATGTGAGAAGCATTCCCATGGGAATCTCATGAAGTTTAACAGGACCAAGTGCAAGGTGCTTCACCTGGGTCAGAGATAACAGCACAGGCTGGGGGATGATATTAGGAAGAAATTCTTCACTCTCAGGGTGATGAGGCCCTGAAAAGCTGTGGCTGCCCCATCCTTGGAAGTGTTCCAGACCAGGTTGGATGGGGCTTGGAGCAACCTGGTCTCCTGGAAGTTGTCTCTTCCCAGGGCAGGGAGTTGGAACTGGATGATGTTTAAGGTCCCTTTGAGCCCAAACCATTTTGTTATTCTTCGATTCTAAGCAGAAAACTGAATGATCAGATTCTGCACCCTGATATCTGTTTTATCTGCAGAACTCATACTTCATATATATTTTATTTATTAGAGAGGATGAGGGCAAATTCTGTAAGAATTTCTTGTCTATACAATGATGGCCAACCACTAAAAAGTGAAATCCCCTCTCCCTTTCCCCAGCTGTCTGCCATTTGTCAGCTAAGCCATCTTAGTATTTCCTAACATTTTCTGTTTCCTGCTTTAATATGATTAAACTTGTGATGCATTGTCAGAGGGTTTAGCCAATGGCAGGATTACAAAATGCAAACACATAACTAGTGTCCACTAGTTCCACTCCAGCTCTCCTAAATATCTTCCTTTTTGCTATAAACTGTGCATGATCTGTGGGAGGCAAACCAGATCCTACCAATTCCACCAACTCCTGTTGCTGGAAACAGGAAAGCTGAGAGGTTCATTTAGGATTTGACAAAAAAATCTAGCCAGTAATGAAGCAAACCTTTACTTTGAAGCTTTTAGTGGTGAAAATAAGTAATGCATGTTGCCATGCTTAATACTTGGGGCATACCCATGAAGTCAACAAATGAATATAATGGAATATATACACAAAGTCAAAAAAATATTTCCTCAGATTTTCTTGCCTTCTCCAACTACAACATAAAACGTGTGTGTGTACATAAATACACACATTAAAACACTGTCCATTCAGACCATTCAGATAGATTGGCTCCCTGCTGGGAACTTAAAAGCACCACTGTCTTCTCACTGAAGAAAGGAAGGTACACTATAAGAAGTGTCCCAGATGCCTTCATGTTATTAGTACCAAGTAAAAGGTACTAGTTGGTATCAGACCTAATTCACTCCCTTTCTCCTGTGCCTTCCTAAGCTGAGGTGTGAGCTCAGTGAAGTCCTACCTGGCCATCTCCTTTAGGTCTGCCAGCATTGGGGGTGCCTGCTCTGTGGGGTTTTGCATGTTGTGCTGCCAAATCAAACCTCACCCACTTCACCAATTGCTTTCAGGTTTTTCTAAAGGGTCACCTCAAAGAAAATGTGCATTTATTAATTGCTCAATAGCATGCAGCCCTGAAATGGCCGGAAATTGCTATATTCATATCCATCTGGGAGCTGTCCTGAGTGGCAACCCAACCACATCCTTTTTTCCTTTTATTCTTTTCACTTTCATCACCTGTTACCACTCCTTTGCATGTGAGCTAATTTCACCTTGTCCTATCCCTTTTTTTTCTGTATATCAAACCACTTCCCTGGTGAAATATGTGAAATAGGTGAAATATGGAGTCCAAACATCTTGAACTTAGATGACTCCAGTGTGGTCCCCTCCAACCTTACCCATTCTGTGATTCTCTGATTCTGTTTCTGTGATCATGAAGTGAGACCTACTCAAGGAGAAAATTAAGCCATAATCAGTCAAGAGATGAAACTAAGAGATCCTGTATCACTTGACCCAATAATATTTAATATCTCCAGCAAATAGGAGGGTTGTGAGATGGTGGAGAGTGAGGGCAGGAAAAGTATTTTACCAGAAGATTAGAAGGCTAGTAAATTCCTCCCTGTTGGATGGGAACTTGAAGTTTTTATATTTATATGATACTGAGGCCAACTGCATGGGACAAGCAGTTGTGAGAACTGCAGGATGTGGGGTTATGCCTGTACATCAGAGCCTTTTGTAGATTACAAAGGACCTCAAATTTAAGACAAGAATTCTTCCAGCAGTAAGACTAACAGGTAAGTCTGAATCCTGCACCTGATTTACACAAGAGGGGGATCCTTCACATTGAAAGAAGGAATGTTTGTTAATTAGAAACCATTTTTACTGTTATAGCTTCATCAGTCCCTACTGCTTGTAATAAAAAGGAAATGAAAGCTCCTCTGCTAATGATTTATCTCTATGGTCTTGTTCCATGCGCCAGTGATTTTCACCAGATCTTGCCACACTTATCAGAATGGACTTTCTCTCTCTCACCCTGAGGTCTCTGATGGGACAGATAAGGCAGTATGTCAAAGTATTCTTAAATAATGGTTAGTGGTTGGTATGAAATTACTTCATCCCACATGCTCTTTGGCCACTACCTGTGATTAATCAAGAGTGTATGACTGCCAGAAGACTTGAAGATCCTGTCAAAATGGTCTTTAATTTATCTGGAACATAAGCAAACACAAAACTACAGCAAATACCCATTGTGTTTGTTTGTTTAATGAAGAGTAATGTTTCATGACATCATAAATGCATAAAATAATAGAATAGTAGAATGATGTGGGTTTGGAAAGGATCATAAAGATCCCCTAGCTCCAATCCCACTGCCATGGCCAGGAAATCTTCCATATCTATTTTAAAAAACCTCAAACTATTGTGTTTCTCACAGTTAATCTCACTCCAGCCTTAGAAAATTGGAAACTAATACAGGATTAAGTACCTCATGCCATTTACTTTATTTCTATTGCCTTTTGATTAATATATATTCTATCAACAATGTTAACCATACTTAGTCAATACAAATCATCCAGCTGGCTTGGAGAGCATTTATTGAAGAATATTTTTTTTCCCTTTAATTTATTTCTATAAATACATAGCCAACTGCTTTTTAGGGAGTAAAATGAAAATAAAAAAGTCAGACCTTCAATAAGATTATGCATTTACTTATTGTTTATAGTGCTGAATTATTCTTAAGTGTCATTTGGGGAAAAAGATTCAGAAATGTGCTGGGGAATGAGATCTGCTGAAAGATAAACATGAAGTGGGGATGCAAATACAACAACTGAAAGGGGGGCTCTTCCTTAAGGAGAACTGAACCATCCCAGTTTCTTATTGTTTCTGAGCTGTCCTGCCTGATCCAACAGGCAGCAAGCTGGATGAGGGCATCTATGACATCTACCAAGTCCTACAAGTTTTTTATGATCATCTCATGTGCCCTTAATTTCTTGAGTTAAACTAGAGCTAAACCCATCATTTTTATAGCTGCTCTGCCCAGCTCTCCCTCCTTACACCCATTTGCTCTTGCAATCACATCTGTGACTCACAAAACTTGCTGGAAGGAAAGTGTGAGCTGAAAAAGAGGTGAGTAGCAACAGGAGACTGTAGGAGATCTGGAGACAGAGCAGCCTGATTGTGAGACTCACACCAAGGCGTTAGTTAGAATAATGGGAGAGAAGATGAGCTGACACTCAGGTTGTGAGAGTGTCCTGCTCTTCCCTTCCCCTAATACTTCTAAGGCCATCTCCACACTGCATCCCAAAACTCTCTCCCCATTCCATCGCTGTATATTTTCTTTATTGACTACTCTAGCTTGTCTAATATATTCATATCTCCAAAATGATGCTCTTTCTAGTAGTGATGCCTGCCCCTGGCATGTTTTAGGCTGTCAAATTTCCTCAAGTAAAACCTGTCCTATATTTTTGCAAAAAAAAAAAATGCTACAAACAGCAGGGGGAAAAATACTCATAAAAATGTTGAATTACAGCTATAGAAGAAAACATTCTGTGACTTTTTTATATTAAGATGTCACTGTCCCTTAAAAACCTTTCTTCCTGCATGCTCCTCATGCCTGCTATAAAAACCATGTCTGTATGAAATATGGCATACATATAAGTCATAGGACAGCCTTATAGATATGGTATGAAAAATGAAATCACGTCATCCTTAATGAAATCCAGGATATGAAGGACAGAGACTAGATATCACAGGATCATAGTGTGACAGTGGTCACAAGGGTTTGCAGGTGAAGAGAGAGGGGAGAATGTTGACTCCATGATCAGAAGGTTTGATTTATTATTTTATGATATATACACTACATTATTACTATACTAAAAAGAAAAGGAAGGAAAAGTTCTCAGAAGACTAGCTAAGAATAGAATAGAAAGAATGATAACAAAGGTGTTCTCTCAGACTCTGTCCAAGATAGCTCAGTCCTTGATTGGCCATTAATTGTAAACATCCAAGAGGGGCCAATCACAGGTGGACCTGTTGCATTCCACAGCAGCAGATAACCATTGTTTACATTTGTTGCTGAAACTTCTCAGCTCCAGCAGGAAAAATCCTAAGAAAGAATTTTAATGAAAAGGTGTCTGCGACCTCATAGAATCTTTAGGGTTGGAAAAGATGTTTTAGATCATCGAGCCCAATCCTCAACCCAGCACCACCACCATATTCACCATTAAACCATGCCCTCAAGTCCCCCATCCACAAGGTTTTTGAACAGTTCCAGGGATGGTGACTCTGCCACTTCCTTGGGCAATCTCTTCCAATGCTTTACAATCCCTCCAATGAAAAAAATTTCCTAATATTTTGTGTAAGCTTTCCCTGATGTAACTTGAGGCTGTGTCCTTTGTCCTGTCACTTGTTATGTGGGAGAAGGGGCCAACCCCCACCTCACTACAGGCATCTCCTACCTTTTCCCAGAGCCATCCCAGGAGCCATCAGCCCACCAAACTCCCATTTGCACAATCACAGGGACTCAGATGAAGGAACATCCACACTGTCCAGCCTCTCTCCTGATGTTTTTTGTACATCCAGGTGCCAGCAACAGGAGGGGCTGGGACCCAGGGATAGCTAATGGGAAAGACAAAGATATAAGCTCTGCTGCTGGAGGGATCCATCCACCTTGTATGGATTTAGATCTCTAAATTATCATTTGGGGGCCTCCACCCTGCTCATCCAGAGAGAAGGGCAGGATGAGGGTTGGTGCTGTGTGTTCATGTGGGTGCTCTGTGTGTGAATTGTGTATCAGCCAGGTACAACTGTGCATGGGAAGTGTCCAGGTGTGCTCTTTTAACCTGTGCCAATGGGAATGCACAATCAGACTCACTCCTGCTTGGAGCTGGGCAGGTGGAGTTGTGTCAGCCTTGCTTCTCTCGGGCTCTCACTCTAGCAGAATATATTCTCCTAGTACATTAAATATATCTACTGAATATTTGGTCCTGCTGCCTAAAGAAGTTTAGAATAACGCATTAATCTGGAAAGAAAACAGAGTGCTTTGTAACAAGGGGGAAAAGATCTCTTTGTGTCAACAGATCTCTGGCACAGTCATAGTTTCAGTGAATATGAATCAACTCACAAATCATTGTTGATGCCCTTATCTGCAAGTGTCACATCAGCTCAAAATTGTGTTTGGATACTGCAGCTGCCTGTCTGTCTGCCTAGATGTCAGATGTCAAAATATTACATTTTTTTGTCAAAAGGTGCTGGCAGCTGCAATGATGGAGGTCTCTGATCTAAAAATACTCCCACATCTTGTGAAATATATCAAGCATTTCCCTTCAGACTAATTGGAAGCAAAAGTCAAATCCTTTATGTCATAAGATTTCCAACGAGGAAGGGAAGCTGCTGCCCAAGGAATCTGTGGTTCATGAAGAACTTGCTTTGGACCACAAATGGGTTTCTCCATCTTCCAGCCCTGAAGGATTTACAAAGGAATATTTTGACAGGAAAGAGTAAAACAAAACTTACTGTTGAGTTTAGAGATCCTAAAGACATAGGGGGTTTTCAAGAAAAGAATTTCTATTTCAATGAGACCTTTGCCAACATTTTTTCCCTTTTCATTTTATTTTTTTCTTCCTACAGTGAAATTAACATAATTTTGTTCATTTTCCTTCCTTCCTTCCTTCCTTCCTTCCTTCCTTCCTTCCTTCCTTCCTTCCTTCCTTCCTTCCTTCCTTCCTTCCTTCCTTCCTTCCTTCCTTCCTTCCTTCCTTCCATCCATCTATCCATCCATCCATCCATCCATCCATCCATCCATCCATCCATCCATCACAGGAAAGGGACCTTCAAGATCATCTTGTTCCAACCACCCTGCCATGGACAGGGACACTTTCTACTAGACCAGATTGCTCCAAGTCCCAGCCAGTCTGGCCTTAGGTACTTCCAAGAATGAAGAATCCACAGCTTCTCTGAGTAAGATTTCTTCCTTTTATCTAATGTAAACCTACTTCATTCCAACCTGAACCATTCTCCCCTGTCATTTCAGGCCCTGGTGAAAAGTCCCTCCCCATCCTTCTTGTAGGCTCTCTTCAGGTACTGAAGGGTTGCAATTAGATCACCCTAAAGCCTTCACTTCTCCAGGCTGAATGACCCCAATTCCCTCAGCCTTTCCTCATAGGAGAGATTCTCCAATCTTCTAATCATTTTGGTGGCCTCCCCTGGACCCACTCTAAGAGGCCTTCCTCTGCTGGGGACCCCAGAGCTGGATGCAGAGCTGGATGCCTCACCAGAGCAGAGTAGAGGGGCAGAATCCCCTCTCTTGACCTGTTGCCCACAGTGCTTTGGATGTAGCCCTGGACACATTTGTTTTTTCAGGCTGCAAGTGAATTTTGTCAGCTCATGTCCAGCCCCTTGTCCACCAGCACTCCCAGGTCCTTCTGGGCAGGGCTGCTCTGATCTGTTCATCCCCTGGCTGCTCTGATCTGTTCATCCCCTGGCTGCTTCGATACCAGGGGCTGCCCTGACCCAGATGTAGCACCTTGCACCTTGTGGTCCTTTCAGCCTCATGTAAAGCACTCCTCATGTGGCCCCATCAGCTCTGGATAAAGGGGAGAGCCCCTCCCTCAGGCTCATGGCAATGCTGGGTCTGATGCAGCAGAGGATTCCATTCACCTCCTTTGCAGCAAGGGCACTTTGCTGGCTCATGTCCAGCTTGGTGTTAACCAGAGCTCCAGATCCTTTTCTGTCAAGCTGCTTTCCATTTAGGTGTTCTCCAGCAAATCCTGGTGCCTATGCATGTCTGTATACAGTCCTGAGATCATCCTTCTTACCTGGTGAGAAGAGACTTAGACTCCATGAAATGCAATGGTTAAATTCCCTTCATTTTTTTTCTCACTGTCATGGGAGCCAGGATTCTTTCCTCATGGTTGTCCCATATGGTTTTTAATCAAAATCCCCATCAGTAAACATGAGGTATGTGGTCCCACGGGATTCAGCAGGACTCAACATGACTGTACCAGCATGTAAATAGCAGGATTAGTGTAATGATGTTTAAAGACAAAATATGACACAGTGGGAGATGGCAACAAGAGAAAATGCAGAGGCTGAAAGAAGGCAGCAAACCCAGGGGTGATCCAGCACTTCACAGCAGTGTCCCTCTCACTGCCAGGTCTCCTGCTTGTTTAGAGCCCTGCGTGTTACTTGGTCCAAAGGGATCGGAAGATCTGTGCTAAGGAAATGGGAGGCATTGAGGAATGCTTTCAAATTGTTGTTCTCAATTTAGGGGAGCAATTTGGGATTTAGCACTTCTAGGGGGATCTTATTCTGATACCCTTGTGCACTATTTTCACTCCAAGAGTGAAATGAGTCTCACTTATTTCCTTGGACAGAGAAAATAGCTATTTAACAAGAGCAGAACTAAGTCAACCCCCTGTGTATCAGCAAATTAAAGAATATCATAGCTGATTCTTTTTCAGATGCTCTAAATTCAGGAGAAGGATACAAAAGGTTGATAGAAGGCAGCGGGGAGTTTCAAAGTAAAGACGGAAGACTTAAAAAAAAATCCATTTCCATAGTATTAATTTTGCATCAATTCATTTTAATGGTTTTGATTGCCCTTAAGAGGTCTGGCTGAAGCAATGGAAACTAATTCTAATCACAGAAAATTTATGTTGCATAATTTTGACCTTGCTCAGATAGCAGAGGATTATGTGTCTGACTTTTGTGACCCATCTAGGACAGGCTCTGAAAATGAAAACTAGGAGAGAACACAGACAGACAAATTTGTTCAGGAGCACAGGAAAATAAGTAGATAAAAGAAAGTAGAACAGAGGTAAAATTATACAGGAAAATTATAGTAGTATGAAGATCCTAAAAGCAAGGTATTTTGAGTTCATGTAATCTAAAAAATATGCCTTCAACATATAGGAGTGAATAATCTTGGCAACATGTTAGATGATCAGTTGTTCAAGAAGACTTTCTCTATTGAATCACCACAAATAGCTATTTCTGATATCTGGAAGGACAGATATTTCTGTCCTTCCCTTTTATTTTCTGTGTTTTCTTAATCACAAGGCATCAGAGAGCTTGCAAAGCAATGACAGTCTGTGTGACCTGTGCTGGGAGCAGCCAATCTTCATTTACATGAGGAACTCACCTCTTCTGCTTGATGGGAGGCTGCAGCAATATCCTGTCACCTTTACACTACCTGTAGAAATGAGGAATGGGAAATTCACCCACATGGAGTAAAACAGCCAGTGTGGTTACTTTGTCCCCTGATAGCAGCCCAGAGCCGACAAGGCAGATAGAACTCTCTGGGAAGGGGATGAGCCCTGCCCTTTTGATGCATGAAGAATCCAGAGAGGATTCTTTCATTCTCAGTCCATGCCAGGGCACAGTTCGGAGGCAGCTTGGGAAGCAACTGCTCCCAGAAGGGGGATGGAGCTGTGGAAAACAAGGTTTATCCTCTCTTTGACCTGTGCTTTGTAATTGGCTCTCAGGGCCAGAGACCAGATCTTGATCCTGCTCTGCAAATCGAGAATAGCAGCTTCCACTTCAATCCAGACTCGTTCTTGCCAAAGCTGTGGGGCCTCTTGGAGTCCTAAAGCTGTGACCTTTACTTCTTTCCACGGATTTGCCATTTCATTGATGTCAGCTTTGTTCTGAGCCACTCTAGAGACAGAACACAGATTAACAGGTGGGTGTTTTTATGTCAGGAACAATCCTGACATAGATGTCCATCCCCGTGCCTGATGTGCCTCAGAAACATTGCCTTCAAGGTGGAATCACTCTCATTACTCCTGTGAGCACCACTCCCCACTTTTACTCTGTGAACATTCTCCCCTTGCCTTCTCTTCATTTCCAGGAGGCTTTTTTACATTCAAAACTGCATTTTCATTCCTCACCAGTTTAAAAAAAAAGGAAAAAGAAACTGTCCTGACTAAAGACCTCAAGTGAACTAATTTTAAAACCATCATCTAAATGATTTGCTACAAAATGGTGTTTCAATCCAGAGTGTCATGTATTTAATGATGTAAGTAATAGAAACGATCATGTGACACATACTGTGTTATAAAATGTTATAGCACCAGAGTTTGTGATGAAATGTGATTTAAAACATTATCTTTCTAATGTCTATGAAGTTATTATATAGGGAAATAGATCTGAGTAGATATTGGAATGATTTTCAGCTCATTTTTGAATCATGCCCTCATGCTTGAGTAAAATACCTGGACATCTTTGATGCTTCCAGCAAGAAAATAAGTACTAAATGCACTCATTACAAAACTAACCCTTTTAAGTCAGTTCCTCACATTAGATATGAAACACTGGTTCCATGAAAAGACTCAAATCTCAAGAAAATCACCGCTGGTTACATGTCTATTGTGGAATCTGTCCAAAACAGTTTCATCCAACTTATTTTACTTATCAATATATAAAATTTTAAATGAAAACTGTATCATTCTTTTTTCCCACAGGTAGCTTAATGAATTTTTTTACAAAAGAGATCTGTTTTTTATAACAAATTTCCCCTTTACTATTTAAGATTTAAAAAAAAAATGTGGATTCATGGAATATTTTATCTTTCAGGGATTTTTTTATTAAACACACTGATCTGTGTCTTCCCTGTTTCTTTGGTGTCAGATACCACAGCTGGGATGCACATGCATCTCAGTTAAGTCACTTGGATGAACAAATATTCTGTGAGCACTTTGTCAAGGATATCAGTGTAAATGAGGTTATACTGCACAATCCAAAAGTCTCTGAAAAACCATAACCTTGAGTATCAAATTCTGTTTATGTGTTAACCTCAGCATTTACTGCATGGCACACAGAGCCTCTGCAGCTGCAAGCAGTTTAAAGAGAATAGTTTTGGAATATTTCCCCCTATTTTAGTGGAGACCAGAAAGATCAATGCACTGGCTGTCCTGAGCTATTCAATTGAGTCTTACTTAGGGCTTGGAACAAATTGCATTGTGTTGTGCTGCATCTTCTTTTCTTGGGGTTTTGTTGGTGGTGGTGGCATTTTTCCAGAATTATTTTATTCTACCAGTTAAAGAGCACAAAAACCTTGTGAACAGAAGTAGATATTTTTATTCCAAATTTCACAACAACAATGACAACAGAAAGAACAATAACATAGTGCATGCTTTCCATTTGAGGTGTAATTTAAATCACCAAACAAAGAAGTAGAAGATGAAATTTGGTGACACTAACTGCACACACCTTTAATTCAACAGCCCAAAGCTAAGGTATCATAGAAGGGCCTATCCTCAGTATAGAAGTTTCAGTCTACCAGTTATCTTCCCAAATGGGAGCTTTTAACCACATTTCATAATCAGGTTCACCAGCCAATGACTAACTGGGGACTACTGTGGTGGGATGAAGCCAGAGTATCACTTTAATTTTTATGTTGCACAAAATATTGGAAAGGAGAACAATCCCAGTGTCCAGATTTGAATATTTCTGTTCCTGCTTCAGAGCAGATTGGAAGATACAATTCAACATGCAGCATTTATACTGGGAAAACACAGAGGACTTCACACCAAATGCCTCAGAATGCAGTGAGATGATGTGAAAACCTTCACATGCCTTCAAAATTTTGCTCTTGAAAAGAATTTTCTCACTAAAGGTAATTCAAGTTTCAATCACTGCCAAGAAAGTTTGTGTTTAAATTAGGGCCCAAAGGTCATAATTCACTGAAATATTTTGAGCTCAGTGTCTCAGCCACCAAAACTTAGACTAAAATAAGATTCTAAAGGGGAAAAAGAATGATTTTTTTTTAAAGCACTGACTCCACAACTGTTTCAGAAATGTATTAGCCATATTATATATCTCAGAGAGAATGGAATGGAATGGAATGGAAACCTAGGGTACAGAAAGCTGTTTACAGGTATGCCACCCACTAGTCATAATGAGAGACTGAAATGATGTGGAGAGTGACATTCATGGATTTATGCTAAGAAGTGACAAGCAATTTTGAAGCGAAAGGTCAAACTGCCAATCACTTATGGCAAATAACCATTTTCAATCCATTACTTACAGATATCCTGGGATGGAACCCAGGCAACATAGGATGCTTAATGATCTCAGAGGTTTGATCTTTGGTTATTTTTTGAAAGAAAAATATTTAATGGATTTGATCTTTGGTTGTTTTTTGAAAGAAAACTATTTAATGGGTTTGGTCTCAGAAGAGGCATTGCATTGTAGAATACAGGGGAAAAAAAAGCTGTGTACAGGAGAAAGTCTGTCAGGAAGTTCAGGTTTACTTTCTCACCCTTCAGTCACATCAGCTAAGAAAAGGAAATAACAAAGACAAGTTGTCTTTGTGTTAGGTCAAATGTAAACATTACTACTTCAAAATAAAAATAAAAAAATATAGGTATGTAGTAAAAAAATAAATAATAATTTTATAAGACATACTATAGCCTGCACAACCCTCAGAGCACTGGCTGTTTTCTATGCCCACTAGGCTTGGAGGTAGAGTGGACAGGTAGAAAAACCGGAATGATGCCTCAAATAAAATGCCATTTTTATTGTCTCTAGCTCTAATAAATTGAAGTCTTGGAAGAAATGTCATACATGTCTCTCAAACAGAGAATTTTCTTCAAATACTCCATTACCTATTTTGTTCCACAACTTAATTTTTGAGATAAATCAGAGCATTCCTCTCTTCCCTACTGTTGACCTAAGTGACAATATAGAAGTTATTAAGCAGGAATAAAAATGACAAAAATTCACCATCATTGATTGCAAATCTGAAATTTCTACGGTGAATTAATAAGATCAACCAATCTCTTTCTTGTATCTATTAATGCCATGCCCAGGGTTTTGGGCTATAACTCACACATAAATGCAGCAGAAAATTTGCCAACTTCCTCTTCTTAGGCTGTTGTACTACAATTGATTGGAAACACCATTGCCAGATATTGCTGGAAATTCTCACATGCACATTATTTATTTTTCTTCTGTAAAAGAAGGAAAAATACATGAACAAAATAGTCCCAAGTTTAAAACAAAAAAAAAGTCAGAGTGGCCAGAGTTTCCTTCACAGTTACATTTACTGCTTCTTAGCACTCTTCCTGTCAGTTGAGTGCAAGTATTACAGATTCTTGTAGAGAACCTTTTTTCTGAAAAGAGTAATGTCTCTCAGAAACTTGAGAAGAGCTGAAAAATAGTTCTGTGCAGTCAATACTCTTGAGCAATGTTGAAAAGCCTGTGGCAGACAGTGAATGTGTGAACTCCTAACTCCACATTCCTCCATTTGTAACACTTAACCAGCATCACAGCAGTCAACATGACTAACAGCCTCAGCAGCCTTAATTACTCAGCTTTGAATTTAAACGATTTTTGGTTGTTTTGCTTAGCTCTTTGGAACAGTGGGAATAAGAAGAGTGGCCAGCTCTCTATCCCTGGTTCCGGCTGGAGCCCAGCCCAGTTCCCCAGGGACCTGGGGCCTCTCCCAGGCAAGGCTGCTGCTTTTCCTTCTGCAGGTCCCACCAGGAATGGAGCTGAGCACAAGGTCCAGAGACAAATGTCACTATTGGGACGAACACATGACATGCACACACACATTTGTGTAGAAATAATAATGGCTTCCTCTTTATTACAAGTTGTTCTTAAGTTTTTATAGCCTTGACAAAGCGTAATCTTAAATCATCAGTTACATCAAAACAACTCATATTCATTGGACAAAACAATAGCCTATTGTATTTTATTGGTACAAAGCAATTAAAATCAATAATTAATTGGCAAGAGTTTACAACAAATTATTAAGGCATGCTGCTCACTAAGGCACGAATCCTCTAACTGCAAGCATACCTTATATATCTATTTTATTGGTTTCTATGCTAATGGCCGTGATTTCTTCCTTGCTATGGATATACTCACATTTTCTCAATTTCTCCACCTGCTAACTCAGTTGTTTAACCTACAAACCAGCTATCTGTAAGCTTAGTTTTGGCATGTTATGGTCCTTTGCAATGCAGCTGATTTCCTCACTGCCCGTTTTTTGAAGACACTACAATTCCCGATTCTCTGTTTTTTTCCATTGCATTTCATTTGAACCTATTTCCTTTCCAGAGTGTTTGCAAGCCTTTCTGTTTGGGTTCGCAAGATTCCTTTTCCCTTCCCGAAAGGAAATGAAATTTCCTTTCGGGAAGGGAAAAGGAAACTTGAGATTTCAATGGGGACCAATAGAGGAATCTTTGGTGCATATCCCTGGCCTTGATGGCATGCTATGCCTTTTGATGGCTTTGACTTTGGGAAAGATTTTTTCTTTTTTTTCTTCTTTTATGAAGTGTCCAGGCCATGTCCCTGATATCTTCCCTTCGCTGTTTTGTCTTCCTCCTTGACTTTTCCCCCTGCTTTTGCAACATCTGTGAGCTTTGGTTTGGCATGTTTTAGTTCTTTGCACTGCACCTGATATAATCCTGTGTCATTTTCTTAGAGTCACTAAACCTGTCCACTACAAACACACAAACACACACACAGAGCAGACTGACATGAGCAGTGTAACTGGCTTCCACAGCAAGATGCTGCTTTTAACAGCACCCACAGACAGGACCCAAATAAAACATAGCCATGGACAGCCAAGTCCACTTTCTACTCTTCGGTTGGCAAAGATATAATTCAGCAGCGAAGGGAGCTGTAGACCGCTCAGATGGTCTCCTAAATCAGTGTCTGTCCCTGGATTGCTGCTTGGGAATATAGAGAAGTTGATTTTTCTGCTCAGCTTAATGATCTGTAATGCTTCCACTTTCACCAGAAATATTTCCCATCAGACCTTTACCCTGTGACTTTGCAGTTTGATCAGGAAGCTGCCCATATTGATCCTTTTCATAGCCTGTTACTTCTACCAGAGCATATAATTATCTAAAATTTCTTTTTCTTTGCTTGAAACTGGAAAATTTGAGTTGGATTCAAATTATGGACTAATGTCTGTAATTAATATTTTAACTATTAAATGTTAGCTCCTTTTCTGACATTGTTGAACTTGTTTATGCAGCTGCAAAGGAGACAGAAAGGGTAGATGTTCTTTAAGAACAGGTTAGCTAAGTAATACTCTTGTTCTCCAATGGGAATATCACAGAATAGTATAATTGGAATTATAATAAATGGACTTCCTGTGGAGGCCTAAAATGGATGGTAACCGATTATAAAGGATATGACCATATCATATCCAAAAAATACTTTGCCCTTTTTGGATGGAGTTTGAGAAAAGGTTTACATTTAAAAAGGAGAGTTTTGATCAGTGTTGAGTGTGTTGCAAATGCCACTTCTATTGCAAGAACAAAAGAGTTTTTATATAAAATATGAGTGCTGTCAATTTTAAATTATAGTTCCTTAGGAAAAAAGAGTAAGTTCCTATTCCCAGGACGGGTCCCTGTGTTCTGTGTCCCAGGTACACTGGGGCAGATTTTATTTCAAGTAGGCTGTGGCTAGACACACCCTCCTGAAATAGCTACCTGATCTAAATGTGACTTTGCATAACACAGACAAATACTTAATCTGAATATTTAATCTATTGTCTGTGGCCACTTTTTTCTTTCTCCTGAGATACTTGAGATACTTTATTTTAAATCCTTTAGAAAGGGTGCCCAAACACAGACACATGAACCCTTGTGACTATGGAGTAATTTGGGTTGAAAGAAATCTCAGGCAGTTTTTATTTCAATCTCCCGTTCAAACAAGGCTGAGCTTTGGGATTGAATGAAAGCACTCAGGGATTAATCCAGATGGCAAATATCTGTGTTGGGAATACCACCAGGTTTCTGTTGACAGGTTTTGCTGTCATACTTGGAGTTACAAAGAATTACCAGTAAATTTGGAAATAATGTAAGTGCAACAAGAGTATGAATGCAAAGAGGACTAAGCTTTGGTTTTATAGAGACAGAGGAAATTTAAGAATACAAAGGGCAACTTCTGGGACACAAAACCACATCTAATCCAGTAAGAGAAATTTGAACTCTCAGAGAAGATAAAAATGTCATTTAAACCTCAGAGTAGAGACAGCACCATAAATTTGCCCGTTTCGTGCCTGGTCTATAGCTAAAGGTTACTTCTCGTGTATAAAATATCTTTCTTTGAAGCAACAGCCTGTTATAAGAAAATCCAATTAGTCTTTTTCTTGACCAAAATCACAGTACAATTTAACCTCACCTGAATTTTGTTTTTCTGATTTTTTTCTGTTTACGGTAATTTGTGATAAGCAGTAGCAATTCAGAGGATAAAAGCTTCATTGTTTTCATGCGCTATGCAATCCTAAAAAACCCATCATCACAAACTACACCCATAGAGCAGGTAACCCTTCAGATCATGGCAACAGAATACTCTGTATTTTTTATCCATTAAGAACTTAATCCTTTTACTTTCCTCCTCCTAAATCCCTTCAGTGCTGGACCTGAAAGAACCAAGTTACCTATTCATTCTAGAATGGTAAGAATTGAGACTGTGCAAGAATCATTCTTCTGCTTCCCAAAACATGGTGACCTAGAACCCAGCAAGACTAAGAAATACAGCCGGAATTCAGTTTGGTGACATTTTTACACAAATACACCAAGACCAAGTTCTAGAATACTAGTTGCAATAAATATTTGATAACTTTTTGTCTTTCCCTAATCTTCTTTCCAAAGAGACCTACAAACAAACCATTTCAGTAGAATTCAAAAACTGAAGGGTTAAGAACTCTTTATAGTCTAAGATATCCGCTTGAAATTATTAATTTCTATCTTAAGGACAAAATAAGCAAATAATTATTACTGAAAAGGAGTGGAAGAGTACTTTGCTGGTGGTGGTGGTGGCAGTGAGTTTTTTCTTAGGTGTTTTTTTTTGAGAATAAACTGATGCCTTAACTTTTACCTTTCATATTTTTCAGATTCTGTATTGCCTTAGTGTGTTACTCTGAACTTCATATAAAGTGTTAGCAAGTTCTCCTCACAACTTAGTCATACAAAACAATCTTTTTCCAGCCCTATAACCAGGGACACTGTTGCAGCTTCAGGCCCAAAAAATATAAACAGCAGCAAATTGAGGAGAGCAAACTGGAAGGATGGAACTTCATAACCTGTAGCTGTAATTGGACAATTAACCCAATATGTAAATGGACCAAAACTTATAAAAGTGTGAAAACTCGTGAATCTGATTCCATCTTGGATGGAGCCATGGCCAGGCCCTTGTACTGCCCAAGGTGTATCCCTTGAAGGTCCCTTTAATAAATATCTATTTATTCTTTTAACACAGTCTAATCTCTCTTCTAAGTAGCCTCTCAAGGCATCAAAAGAATGAAAATAATTTTGGACATAATGCTTCTGTAAGAAATTCTATTTAACATACACTTGATTTATCACAGCCAAGCAACATGGGTCACCCAACTGTGCATCCAAACCTTTTCTCACACGGTTCTGCTTCTCTGTGGGGGCTTCTAAGCTGCTTGTGAAGGAGCACCACCAGTTCTGTACTGTACAAACTGGCAAAACATAGCATTGATTTTCCTACTGTAACATACAGTGAATCAGAGTCTGCAACACGGACAACAGAGCTGCTCCTGCTGTGGAACAGGCACCTGGGGATGGACACCATGCAGTGAGCCCGGTGTAAATAGTCCTGCCTCTGAGTCACAGTCAATCCTCAGACACATGGGTGCAGTATTAAAGCCTGGCTAAAGCATGTAGTTCATAGTTTGAGAATCTTCTGATATTGCAAATTACAGGAAATTACCTTTTTTTTCTTTTTATTTTTAATTATAGTTTGGTGACATGAGTCAGTCATTTTGAAATGGTCTTTCAACCTTATAAAAATTAATGACCACATTTTATGCACTGATATACTCCTGTATGCTCAGTGAGTAGTCAGCATAAGCACACAGATTTATGTCCTCAAATAAATGAGCCAAGTAGACACTGATAATTACGATAATGATGCCAGTAATGCACACACCAGAGAACTCTAAATGCCCAGCTAGTGCAGAAACAATCCTGATTCATAACAGCATGCTTTGAAAAGTTTCATTCTTCTAGCAGCTGAGGCATTTTTCTACTAGCTAATTGCAAGATCATTCTAACAGATGTTGAATTCCTTCCAGTGAGCACAAACAGCCTTGAGCCAAACACCAATGACGCTACCAAGTGACTGTATCAGTCCATATCTGGGTGTTGAGATCAGATTGGGCCTTTGAACAGATTGTGCCTCTTGCATCACATCAGTGCAGGCACCAGGGCATTTAATTTTGCAGCAAGCTGCCATCAGCACATCCTATTACGCTGAATTCCTGTTGCCATCTTCCAAACTCTGCCAGCCTCCATTACTGACTGAGTCTGAGTCATTGCTGGGTCATGGAAGCATCAAACTGTGCACAGCAGCTTCTCCAGTTATGAATTGTATCTTTGGTTTCTACCAAGCATGTCAAAAGCTTTGGTTTATAATTTATTCATACTCTTGGACAAGCTTTCCATTAGATAATCCTTCCCAGCTCAGATTTTCATCAAAAGAACCCCAAAAAACAGAACAGGCTAGACTTTTAAAACTTAGTATTTTGTAAAATAAGTAATACCTACAAAATAGCAGAAAGAGTCAAGAAAAGAACTTCCAAAATGGTAATGTTTACTTTATTGCTCGTTTTCTGTGGATCATAGTAGCCAGGGCCTTGGGACAGCATTCATCAGTAATAAATTACAGTCGAGATTCTCATAGTGCTTGGAATCAATGATTTTAGAGTTTTTTCCAGTCTTAACTATTCTATGATTCTGTGATTTAATTCTCATCTCATTGGGAGCACTGAACTTTTGTGGGTGGACAGATCCTGGTTTTTACCATTCACATAAATTTGTTATTCCATTTACAATCCACAACTCCATTGATTACAAGGATGAAATTAAGTACAGTTATGGAGGGAAGAAAGTTCTTGAACCAAGATCGTGATCAAAGTGCACATATATACATTTTACTTCATATTCAGGGAACAGTTTTGGTGTTGTAGATTAAGTTAGAATTCACAAATCTGAATATTATTCAGGATCTGGGCAAATAAATAAAAATTTTGTGCCTGCCACTCCTAGCTTGTCCCTGTCCATGAGAAAGCCAGAAAAATCTTGCTTTTGTCTTCCTTTTTAGAATTTTCTACCCTGGTCACCCTGAAAAGTGGCATTTTAAGCTATAGACTTTTCCAATATGATTTTTTCTATAAACTATTGCATACATGGCTATTGGGGAGTTTTGCATTTGGAACCCAATTCCTGTCATCCTGCACTGTGCCTCATCCACTTCTACTATCTCTTGCCTTTCTTTGGTGTGAAGGAGATTGCAGTAAATTTCCTTTTCCTTATACGGGAACCTAAGCTTTTCCTTCACTGAGACAGCATTAATAGATGTGTTGTTAGCTGTTATTAATAAAAGCTAAATTGTCACACAGCACATCCACTTGTTTGTGGTCCTCAGTAACACGCCCACATTCTTTTACTCGCAGTTACCCATTTGGAGGGCAGCTCAAGTGCAATCTCAGCACTCTCAGACATGATCTGACGATAGAATCTGCCCTCTCAGAAAGGGTGGATTGTGCTGATTTGCCAACAGCTACTTTTCCATCTTTTAGAAAGTGTCCTGCAGTGCTCCTCATTCCCACATTTGTCCATGAATCTCCGTAGCCTTCACCCACAGCTGCCTCCCCTTTGGGTGCAGTATGAGCTCCATAACCCAGCTGTGGCCCTGTACAGATTGAGCAGGCTCTTGGTGTGCTGATTTTGTAATTTCTTGCAGATTAAACAGGAACTGTGGTTGCAAGGACTGCCAGTCCTTGGGAAACTTCCAAACACAAACTTGGCATCTACCTCTCTCCTGATAGGTGTTTGCCAGTAGCTACTTCTACATCCAAAACTAGTTATAAACACAGAGACCACCTAAAAATGCATACAGAGAGTGACATTCTGTTGTTACCATTTCAGAGGAAGAGTCATGTTCTACAGTATGAAATGGGGAAAAAAAAAGTTGATTAAATTCAGCATCAATATTTCTGTGTTTTAACATTACTATTTTTAAATTTTTTTTTTTGTTTTCACCCCAGGCTTTTTTTCATCCTAAAAACAGATCTCAAAGAAAATGAGACAACAAGAGTTAATAAAATTTATGATCATTTTAAATTCCCTATGGTGCCTATTCTCTTACAAGATGTACAGTAACAAAATCACCTCCTGCAATGCAGAAACCAAAGGACATTCTCTGTTATGCAAAAGAAACTCAGCTTTTTTCTTTTAGTTGCTTCATCCTTATGAAATGATGGGATGCAGATCTATGCTGCCGCTTTAGGAAAAAAATACGAATTTTAAAGGGGATTCTGACCTTGGCTTAAAATAAGCCTGGAATCTGTAGATGGTATTTCATTAACTCTGAAAACTCGTGGCATTTCAGTGTAGACACTTTCCAAGAGGCTCATCATTAATTATACTTATGGAGTCCACTGTGTATTATGTCCTCTTGAACACAGGACTGCATAGCCTGTGCCACATTGTCATGCCTGCATTAAATAATGTGGAGTTTCATGCCTGTGTATCCAAAATTATATTGTTCTCTGATTGTCATGTTTGTCTGCCCATTTTTAGAAACAGTCCCTGGTTCTGATGTGTTGCTAAGTTGGAAAAAAAACCCAAAAAATGAACAGCAATTTATTTATTTTCAACATGAAAAGATTTCAATAGGAGAGTTCCTTTCTTGTTTACTCCCAAGAATTGTTCAGCCTAGGAGAAAGAAGAACATCTGCTGAATTAGTTTGCAGGGAGAAATACAGAGTTGCTGGACATGTCTTCATTCCTTTGAGCTCAGTAGTGTACATTTTCAAGTTGAAAGACTTTTGTTTTATAGATAGTGTATGCTGAAAATATGAGACAGGGGGAAAATGAATGTCTAAAAGAAGAAAATAAAAAAAGGTAATTCAACACTCTTGATAACCACAGAATTCCCATACTGGCTTCAAAGAGATCATCTGGAATTTATGGTAACTCCATGGAGATTGCAAATAAAATAATGTTTAAATGGATTCTCCATCCCTATTTGAATCTTTATAATCTATACAGTGTTCTATGAGAATGTAAAAAATACATTCTGAAAAGTTCTGCAATGATTAAAACATTGAATCTAGGTTTCAAATTCACATAGTAAGTAAAAGATTCAGGTGGAGTTTCCTTCTGTTACCTTAGGGAATTCATTTGGAAGGAAACCTACCAAACAAATTAGAAAAACTCAAGTACTTACATTCAGAAGTATGAAATTCATCTTTTCCTATTCCTATGTGGCATAATTTGATTATGCATTTCTACTGCAACAGCTTTCCATGTTCATTAGAAAAAACTATCCAACATTGATTAGTTAGACAGGATCCACAGATAAACAATCTCCCTTTGGGCCTCAGACCTTTACCCAGAGCAAGAAACTTCCATCAAATATTTTTAACTTATTCACCAGTAAATATTTAATGTAGAGATAACTACCTCATGAAATTTGCTTCTCAAATTTGACCATAAGGATTTTAAGACATACTCAGACAAATTTGTAGATACTAAAAACCTCAGAGTATGATAAATTCCACTGTAACTTCTGAAATTTTTGGGCTAAGTTGTATGAGGTATTTACTCAAAGAGTTCTGTTGAGTTCCCAGCACTTGATGCAGGGATTTTTGAACATAAATGGCCTTACACTACCATTCTTTCCACTTAAATCGTGGTATATCCAACACAAAAGGCTGTTGTGTTGGCTGTGGAGGCAATAATTTAAATTAAATGCCATGGGTAAGAGAGTGACACCGCTGCTGTTTAACATTTTTTCGATGACATGGACAGTGGGATTGGGTGCATCCTCAGCAGTTTCATGGATGGCACCAAGCTGTGGCGTAGTTGAAACATGATTTACTGGATAGCATTCCTGCCCATGGCAGTGGGGGTAGAATTAGATGATCTTGAAGATCCATTCCAACCCAAATCGTTGAATGATTCTAATTGCTTGGGAATAATTGTCAGTAGCTCGTTAGAATTTATTGTTGTAGGCACACAACAATTTTTGTAAGTATAAAAAAAAATAAGGAATTTTTTAACACCTGTTGTTTGGAGTTCTTTTCTCAGCCCACCTTTCCCTAATAATGATAATGTTCTTTTTTCAATAGCATGCAAAAATTATTTGTACTGAATTTAGACTAACCTGAGTAAATATCATTCTAGAAAAATGCTCCTAATACATCAAGCTGCAAATTTATTGCATTATACTAATATATACCACCCAGATAACATGCAATTTAAAGATAAAATGTATTTGTTGAATAACTCCTCCTCAAATGCTACATTTTAAGCTTTTAAAGGACTGTGAATAGAGCACAATTGAGTTACCCACTGAACGTGTGTTTTGATGTTCTGAAATTGTGCAGTTGTTCTCAATCAGTGAAAGAAATTCCACAGAACAGGAAGTATTTGGAAAACAAAACAGAGGCTTTCTTTCTGTTAGAGCCAGTTTATCAAAATTGATTAGATTAAGATATAGCAATTAACTTAGAGGCCAAAAAATTATATGTTTATAAATGATAGCTTTCTATCTTAAAAGACGTCATGAATCCATTTGAAATCATTTGGTCCCAAAAGTTCATTTTACATGGATAAATCTTCACTGTGATAGGTAACATTGCCAATACCCCTTTTAGATTCTTCAGTTATATAGAAATTGTCTCAATATCCAAAAGGAATTGCTTTTGTGTGTCCACAGGGTTATAATCTTTAAATGACAAAATAAAATGCAATGCTTAAGGATTAATCAAAGCCGTGTAAAATGGCCTGGCCATTTCCACCCATGCAGGCACATTTGGGACTGATTAGAAATAAAACAAGCAGCAGTTAGAAATGGCTTATGTCTTTTAAATCCATCACAAACAATAATTATTTTTTTTAATAGGCAGCTATTGAAAGAGTGCCCAGTTTAGGGAGAATATGAATTCCCCTTTCTTCAGCAGTTATCAGCACCAGCAACTCTGCTTTCTGTGCTTGCATTTTCAGGAGCTAACGTGGTTCATTTTGCCCAGGGAATACTCATAGACATCTACTTTGAAGACTGATTTCAAAGGTCTGAACAGAGCTACCTCTCCTGAAGTCAAAATCCCTACAGGGTTACTCATCCTGTGCTTCCTATTCCAGCTCCTGCCCACAGCTTCCAATCTATTGCTCATTTTAAGGCTCCTAAAACTCCTCTCTTAAATATGGAAGGCCTGCTTCTCTGTTTTGCTTGAAATTCACATAGATGTTTAAATTAAATACAGGAAATGCAAACTTCTTTAGTAGCTTTTTTAAATCTCTGCTTGGAGAAATCATATTAATTGGGCTATATTTGCATAAACATGACATTGATTATTTCAAAATCATACCATGAATATGAAAATATATCAAGTTTGATTGAATCCTACAGCAAAGAAAATTAAATAACAAATTCTAATCATTTCCAGCAGCTGAATTTGGAAACTCTGTGCTGGTTTCCAATCTAATCAAAATATTTGATCTCTGGCTTAGTTTAGCTAATCTCTATTTCATTTTCTGTTTATGTCTTCATATTATATTTACTGTAAGAGTATCAGTTCCTTGTCTTTTTGGCAAAAGGTCATATTCTCTTATGTCTCCTTTATACAACAGGTTTCCTGGGGAAAGTTAATAATATAAGACCTCTAAATGCTGAGGTGTCTGTGCTGTTTTTTTAAGGCTGATAAACAGAATGGTTCATCATTATTAAGGGCAATTGGGAAATAACTTTTTCTCTACATATTTTAATTTTTTTTCAGAAAGAAATTGCATGCATTGACATTATTCTTCTATTGTCCAGAAAATCAAAGCTTTTTTTTATCTTATCTTATTCTCTACCCTTTCTTGGCTTTTGTTTTTTTTTTTTAACTTTTACAATGAAACGCATGTTGCACTATGGTTAAATTGGAAATAAAAAGGACAGAAGTGACAAAAAGTAAAAAGTAATTTTTGGTTTCCCAAGAAAACACCCTGAGGTGAAGGTCAAAATGAAGGAGAAGAAAAAAATAAATCTTAATTTCATAGCTGATTCGTTAAGGAAATTAAAATGCAACAAAGTCTCTCTCTAGCAACAATAATTGAGCTGCTATGAAATGCACTCAGGGAGCCCCCACTACTGATATCATTCTGTCTTGAGTAAAAAGCAATAATTTGAATTTAGAACCTCATTGAATTTTATATCTTGTATGATCCAGAGGCATCAGCTCATATTGAACAAGAAGCTACATATACTGAAATGATGATATAGACAGAGGACAGATTTTAAATACTCCTTTTTTCCAGAAGACTGCCATATTTTTAGCCCTGAAAGAATATATTTTTTTAATTTTTTTCAAGCATAGAAAAGTTTGTAGCTAAAGAATTTATTCTAAAGCTTCTGTTTATGAAAATTTCATTCCCAATGTTTCCTAATAAAATAATCAGTAGTACTACTTCATTATAATTAATAAGCAATAAGCATATTGTTTGAGGATGTTAAATGTTTAAGTCTTTGCTTTTCTTTCTCTCATTTGTTTTTCAGCAGCCTAATGTATCTGCCTAGACATTAACTAGGCAGAAAGCTTTTGCCTTTATTGTTATTACCAACTGCATTCAGTTTTGACTAGTCCATTAAAACACTTTAGATAATTGATGCATTTACTAGCAGCTGTGGAAGAGGCAAATATTATCCCCAACAGGATTTGACCCAGTAAAGTTATTGCTCTGTTCTTCTGCACCTCCTCAGAAGAAACAAAACTCTGGTGCTTAGAAGTAAACACATTGAAAATGTCAAGGACCATCACTTCCTAAAGTTTCTGGATTCTTACTCTTATTATTATTATATTGATTAATATTTTTCTTTCTCTTTCTCTTCCCACACCATCATATGAGCAGGAAAATTTTTTCTTCACTAAGAGCAAATGGAGTTCTACACTCACAGCATCTGAGGGATTGTAAGCTCATGATTCTGTTATCTGCTGTAGCGTTTGCAATCACGAGAAAATTATTTAAAATAAAACTCATTAGAGGCACTGAATGCCCCAAATTACTGACCAGAAGATCAGAACCTCTGAAAATCGAATCCCTACTCTGTACAGCAACTTCAGCCATCTGTGAAGTATCTGTGAATTACAATAAAAACTTGATGTGGAACTTAGTGGTGATTGACAAAATGTTGGACATGTTCATCCAGCACCAATGGTCTGTTTATATCAATATTCCAACTTCTTTTCAGTGCCCCACTCATGTACAGGAGGCAAGAGTAGTAAGATAAACCATGCCAGTGACTGCTCCTCTTTGACCACTGGTGAAGGAACTGTCTACATTTACAACAATTTTGTGAAGGGTTTATGGGGTTTTGCACACCATGCTCATTGTGAATTTTCACCCCATTTACTTTAGAACAGTTCTGCTGGAATAAGCCAGGCAAACAGATAATATCCTTGAGCAATCCAGAAATTTGCAGTTTCCACTGAAAACTGTCTCACAGTATCAAGACTAGCTTTGGTTAGGTGCAAATAAACATTGTTGGTGTTCTATAGGCAATAGTCCACGTTTCTAAAATTCCCAGATACTGAAAATTAATGCAGCTGCAACATTAAATAGACCAACTGTGATTTGAACCACCTGAAAACATGACCTTCATTTTTTATGTAAGTATTCTCTACAGACATGCTTTGAAAATGAATCTACTTGAAAGTTTGGGTTTTTTTGCTTAATATTCTGATGAATTTTGCTCTGGGCTTGAAAGAGAAAACTGATGTAGGAGTCCTGCAATGTCCCAAGAAGGAACACACACGGGTTATGTATTATATAAATATGATGAAGTAGAAATGCAAGAAGAAATTGTGCAACAAATCAGTAGTAATTTCCCACTGCTCTTTTCAACTGTAAAAGCATAACACAAACAATGAGGGAGGTATATGATCTCACACTGAATAAAAATTTGAGGCAAACACAAATATTTGCTTTTAACAGAAACAGTATTTCTACAACAAATTCACAGACTATAAAAATATCACTCTGGAGATCTGTAGAAAACACTCTAAAGTGATTTCATCCTTTCATTGCACCAGGTGCTCTGTTCTGGCTTGTGAATTGCCTTGACTCTCTATCTGTCTTTTTTTCTAAAAAAAGAACCAGGTAATTAAGAAGGAGAGGAGGGATTTTTTTCTGGAATTTGAGTTCTAAGCGCATGTTTTGTAGCAGTAGAAGATGAAGAAGCATTTTTTCATTGCATGAATCATCAGTAATCAAATGTTTGGAGGTTCAGTTATCTGAAAGCATTTACACAACTTCCTATTCAGTCACCCTTCTGAGGGTCCCTGTCTATCAATGGCAAAACGCTCTTTTTTTAAGAAAGAAAGACTTCATTAGAACATGAAAACTTCAAATATATTCCATATAGTGGTTTATCTTCTACTTATAGAGCCCCTTTCTGATTGTTTTATGCTACCATTAGAGTGGAGAAAGAGGAATTATATTAAGCATCAAATTTAATCTTAATCCATTTCCCTCTGTGATGAGTCACACAATTTTGCTTTTGCAAAAAAAAAAAAAAAAAAAACCAAACAAAAAAACCCAATTGGGATTGGGGCTAGGAAAACACAGAAGAGTTCAGTTTTGTTTGGTTTTTTGATTGTATATTTTTCATTCTGATAAAGAAATATGCAAGACTTCACAGAAAGGCAAAAAAGAAAATGATTTGTCATAAAGTCTCTCAGCCCATCTTCAAGGAAAGCAATTTCCACAGCTCTAGGTTTACTTGTAAAATAGTTCGCATAACATTAATCATAACCATCTGATTCCCATCCCTCAATTTCCTGGGGTCAGGAATATTCATCTCATATATCAAGAACAAATAGCTTTCTCAGACACATGTTTTGGTCAAACAGATTCAGGTATTTGTATCTATGAACTGTCAGCCTTTGCATCTTTTATCATCGTGTTTTCTTCTACTGCAAAGACATTGTTAGGAGCATAAAAGTGGCTCAAATTGTATTCTGTTCTGTTCCAGTTTTGGAATAATGTAGTGCTGACATGAGCTGCTGAAAATGAATACCTTATTATCCAAAATTCTTCTTCTTAAGCTTAATATTAGCTCAAAAATAAAAATATATAAATTATAGATGAGGGAAAAAAAACAAGTTGTTTTGATATGGCTACATTCTTTAGGAGTACGTGACTGAAAAAAAATAATTAGGAATGTCTGAAAAAAAAAAAATCCAAAATTCAAACTTCTCCACAACTTATGTGAGAATTTAGAGTCATGCCTAAGTAGGGATACAACATTCACCTAAAGCAGACTTCAATGAAGAGGCCTGAAGAGCAACAAGTTAGTTCAGGCTAGCTTGTGATCTTATTTACATCCATCTAAATGTAATATCTGATCAGAGCAACTACACATATTCCTAAAAAATTTAAAGCAGAACTTGTCTTGTCTGCCCCTTGCACACTTCTGATTTCAGCTCAGATCAGCATCCAGATCACAAGCACCTTCCTGTTTGCTGCTCCTCTCTGATGTTTTCCTGTGGAGTTGTCCCTTCATCTTTCTGATGTAAATCCCACAAGGCAAATCTCCCTTTCACAGGTCAGCCTTCCCTGTCATCACCTATGCTGCCTCAAAAGCCTCTTTTCATCCCAAAATTATCTGAACTCAGATTTCCTGCTTTATTCCCACCACTGGAACTGCTTTGTTTTCATCATGGCCAAGTCACTAAAATGCCTCAAAGTCAGGAGGAGCAACACATCTGTTCATCCTATTCTGTGGCATTTCTCCAGGCTTTTAACCACCTAAGCACCAAAAATTATGTGTTTGCCACTCTCAGGGATATTGCACTGTATTTCAGATATGGTGTTGAGGAAACTGCTTTGTTTGGTCCCAGCTGTGTGGCCGTGGCAGAGCAGAGATAACAGCACAGCTATAAACAGACACCAAAAATGAACAGCAACGTGGAGAGCCCAAGCAGAAATTTCTGCCATTAAGGTGTCATGAACAATCTCTACAGAAAACTGTATCATAATTGTAATGATACGACTGTACAATACATTGCACAATTCTTCTTTTTGGTTATGCATACAGGTAGAAAATTGTTAAAAAGGAATGAAAATGTTTTTCATGCCAGTTATACTTCCTTGGAAGAAAAATAAACAAATCGCAGACACATTGCTTGATGCCAAAAAGATCTTCAGGTATTTACTTTGGAAAATGCTATTATGGAAGTTTTTGGCTGCAATTCAGTTTAGCTGCTGATGGAAGAAACAAAAAGAGGTAAAAAAAGAGGTACTTTAAGGTCCCATTTTTATTCAGGTAGGAAATTTAATCTTGAACAAGCTTGAGAGGGTTCTATAAATTATTTTAGACACAAAGACCACTGAAAGGCAAGGGAAGAATATAAAGAAGGACTCTTGTTTATTCAAGATGTAAAAGCAGCCATAAAAACTCCAAATGGAAGAATTATTTTATAAAAAATAAGCAAAAAAAGAAAGAAGAAAAAGAACTCTGGTAGGAACACACTGGTGCCATCTTCAGGCTGCAGGGTCTGCGCCCAGGAAGGGAAACTTCTGCTCCATGGCAGAGCTCTGGGAAGAAGTGAATAAGTTGAGGAATACCATAAAAATCTTAGAATCAGAGAATGATTGAGATTTAAAAAGGGAAAAAAAAAATCAAGCAATCTGAACAGAGAAGGAGTGGCAGGTGGTGCGGTAGTTGGAGCCTGTCTTGGGCACAGAATGAAAGGATGGAGTTGTTGAATCCTGGAGAAGTGAGAAGGGCTCAGCAGAACTGCTGCCCTGGACTTTTAGAGGGCAGATTTTGGGCTGTTTTTTCAGACTGAAAAAATTCAGCAAAACCATGCTGGAAAGAATGAAGAGTTATCATTCAGATATTGAAATTCCCAGTGTTAGGAAGAGAATCTAAAGAAATTATAATTCAAGGCATTCTAAAACCTCATTCCTCATCTCAGCTGTCATATCCCAGTTACAAGTTTAAGGATCTGGCTCTGCTTGGAATGCTTTACCTGGGCATTATCTGTAGGTGTTGATGAACCAGCAGATTTGTGCTGCCTGTTAGATGTCTGTGAAGGGTTCTGATACAAAAAACCAGAGAAAAAATCAGAATAAATATGTTAATATTTCCTTATTTGCCTTCCTTTCCTAATTAGTACAGGAACCTGGAAAACTTGACACTTAATTTTGTCTTTAACCTGTATTTGCAGAAACTGAGTTCATACTTTGAAAATTAACAGCACAGATGATACTGTGATATGAAGAATAAACTACAAACAAGAAATCCTACAACAAAAGGGAGATGGCTTTCATAGAATATATATTTTTATATGTATATAGTCCTTATATAATTTTACTTCTACGACACAAAAAAATTACTTATAAATATGGGATAATTATCAGATATGCTAGCAAAAGATATTCAGAAACACTCTTTAGGAAGCATGCAAACAGAATTGAAGTAAATTCAAATTTTTTGTTATGAAGGATTGACATTTTGATGTTGAACCTCAAATAAGAATTGTTTAATCTTTAAAATTACCATTAAAAGTACATTTCCAGCATATCTGGCTTTATATAAAGATTTTATATGGATGTTTATATATTAAGGTTTAGTGAGGTTTTTTAACATGTCATTTCAAATGTAATAGCAAACTGATATTTATTTTTTTTTTATTGGCTTATTATACCAGCTGTATTCCAGGCAGGACAACTTGCCTATATTAGAAATACTTTATTTATGAAATCAAAATCTGTGGATGGAACTCTGTACTAATAGAAACACCATTGCTCCTCTACATCCCTGTTAATGAGAGAGTTTGTCACTCCAAACAGGGTTTGCTATACAGTACCAGAACACCATAAAACACCAGCAGGATCTGAGTGATTCACGGTGCAATTTCTCAGCCCCGCTGGCCAATGCCCAGCCCATCCCTGGGTAGGAGCTGCCACTCCTGTGGCCAGCTCAGCCCCCTGTTAATTAATGCTCAGCATGAGGTGGGATGGGAGGGAATGACCCCTTTGGCCACTGGGGTCCCCTCTCAGTTTCTGGTGCTGCCCCAGCCCCTCACTGACAGGGCAGAACAAGAAACTGGAAAGTCCTTGACTAGTGTAGGCACTGCTCAGCAACAACCAAAGCATCAGAGTGATCTCAACATTATTTTTTCCTAAATCCAAAACATAGAACTTTTCCAGCTACTAGGGAGAAATTAGGTTTATCCCAGCCAAAACCAAGATGCAATATTACCTGAGTCTCTGACTTCTCATCTTACAAGCCTTATATTTGAATTTTTATTTATTTGCTTTGCAGTCTGAACTGTGGTTTAGCTGGAAGATTTTGAGATATTATTCTGTAGTGACATAATTTATAGCCTAAGTGATTATGTTCTACCAAGACATGAGATTCCAATTTCCTTTAATTCCTGTCAATGTCAAGAGCCACAGTGATCTGAAAAGAACAGAAAGTAAGCTGTGTCAATTGGTAGTAACAAATAGATCTCCTCAATAAGCCAAATATCAAAATTAAGTAGAATAGACTGGTTAAAATACTAACATGATCCATGAGCAAGTTATAAACAGAGAAAACAATATAACATAGAAATGGAAATGTATTTTAACTACTGAAGTCTTGAAGAGTAATTTTAAATAAAGAAAAAAACATTCAAACAAAATCATTGAAACTTTTTTTTCATCCTTTTCAACAAAATCGGATTAAATAAATTAAAAAAATCCATTCCAGTTCCAGGTAGAAATTGAGACAGACAATCCAATGCAAAATAAATTTAACAACTTCCTTTAAAACACTTTATAAGTATTATGTCCCTAAGTAATTCAAAGGATAACATCAGAAATTAGCTCATTAACTCCCACCAGATAAATGTTTCCTAAGAGTTTTCTGTTACTATGGGGATCCATTGCTCAATCCTTCATTCATTAGTAATTTTTGTGAAATCTCATTAGCCATCACTATAAAAATCATTTTTTTATCTGTCATGTGAATCAAGGAGTTGTGGACTGTAAGGGTCTGTCTGCAGCACTGAAGCCAATGCAATGTTCCGTGAAGTCTCACTATATAATGGCATTTTGGAAAATAAATTTTCTTGTCTCTGTCATCCTTCCTGAAAGTTTTCTAGTGTGGCAGCCCTGAGATTTGGGCATTTTGTTCTGATTTCCAAACAGACTGTTTTCATTTGCCATTGAGCCAAGGTTGTGTTTCCTCCACAGCTCTGTCTTTCCATGCACTCCTACACATCCTCCCCTATAACCTGTATTTATAGATGGCAATCACATCCTTTCTTAGCTTTTGTTATAAAAGGGTAATCAAGCCAAAATATTCTCATTTAGTCATGGAATACAGGCTCTTCCTTCACTTGATTACTCAAGGAATATTTTTCACTGCATTTCAATTAGTATTTATTAAACACGTTGAAAAGAATTTACACACATTTTCCAGACATATCGTGTCTGAGATTTCATTCTCACATAAATAATTTTTACTTCCTCAGTAAATATTTGTGAAGCTGCATTATACTTGAATTGCTCATGGCTGTCACCAGATGTGTCACCCTGTAGTCCCCCCCGTATTGCAATATTGCCATTCCCACTGGTGTTGAATAGATTAATCTGTATTCAAAACCCCTAAATTCTACAAGTGATGTAGTCCCCCTTGCATTGCAATATTGCAATTCCCACAGGTGTTGAGTAGATTAATCTGTATTCAAAACCCCTAAATTCTGCAAGTGACACCTGTCAGGAGGCAACTGATCAGCTGGTTCATCTTGTTTCTTCATTTATCATTCCTCTGTCCTGGAAGGATAGAGGTGAACACTGTTTTCTGTCGCAGACATCTTTCCATAAAAATTCTTTCTTTAGGATTTTCCCTTCTGGGAAGCTGAGGCCCCAGAAAAAGAATGCAAACAATGGTTATCTGCTACTGTGGAATGCAACAGGTGCACCTGTGATTGGCCCATATTGGATGTTCGCAATTAATGGCCAATCAAGGACAGAGCTCTCTCTGGGACAGAATCAGAGAGAGCTCCTTTGATATCATTCTATTCTATTCTTAGCTAGCCTTCTGAGAACTTTTCCTTCTATTTCTTTTAGTATAGTCATAATGTAGTATATATATCATAAAAGAATAAATCAAGCCTTCTGATCACGAGGTCAACATTGTCGTCTCTCTTCACTTGAAAACCCTTGTGACCACGGTCATAGTTTTCGTCCTTGATCCCTTAATCTCCAAGGGTCCTGAGACTCTCTTGACTGCCCTGAGACTGCTTATTGCAACTTCATTGCTGTCTGCATAGAAAGTAACAATGGATATTAATCCAAGGGCCCTGACAGTGACAAAGGTTTTGTCAATAATCAGGTTCAGTCAGTATTTTTGCCTTCTTTTTTCCTCAGAAGCGATCTCCTTAGACAATGACCCATCTTTATTTCTTTTGAATGTGGCCAATTTAACCTTGGAATCGTTTCCAAACTGTAAGAAACATCTTGCACATCTTTGTTTGGTCCTACTTGCAGAGTCTTGTCCTTGCTACACCAGGAAAGGTGGAGATGTGCCTGCTGCCCAAAGCAGGAACTCGTCACAATTGCCTCCAATCTCTTAATTCCTGAACCTACTCATCTCCCCCCAAGTTCTGTCATGGAGCAAAGGAGTTCCCCTCCCTGAGCTCCATCCCACAGCCATATGCTGCTATATTGATTCTCACTGCTGCAGCTGTGCTGCCACAGGAGCAGGGCCCAGCCTGCAGCTGGCACTGGGTTGGCAGCATGGTCCCAACAGGGCTCTGTCTGGGCAGCTGCCTCAGTTGTGGTGGGTGTAGAGATGAGAGAGTTCTTCTGTTCTCCAAAGCTCAGAAGATTCTTCATGAATCTTAGTAGAGAAGACTGTATCTGAAATGTAAAATACCCCATATATTCAGAATAGAACTCATCTATTTCAGTGTCTGCTTTAGGATGAGACAAATGCTTTGCAGAAATGCACATTCCTTTCTTTTGAATGCAAATATAGCCAAGGTAACTAATAAGTCAGGTGGTATCTCCTAGGTGCACTGTTGAAATTCTGTATTATTGAATCACAGGATAATAAAAATTTTTAATTCTTGAGGTCCCCTAGTTCTCTACAGTAAAATCTTCATCTTTCTCTTGTTGAAAACTGCTCAAAATGCCCTAATCTTTGTGGTGTTAAAGGCCTTTCTCCTGCAATTTTGCATCCTCTTTTTCCATTTCAACTCTTGAATCCTTTCCTCAGTAACTGAGGCAGTTTTCAGTGGCTCTTGGGCAGTGTATTTCCTTGTGGTTTCATGCTGTTCTGTTCATTGCCTCACACCTGCAACCCCAGATATCACTGCAGTGGTGGGATCTCGTGGGGCATGGCTGCCATAGCTGGAGACACCTGCACCTGATTAGGCACATCCATTCAGCACTAACAGCCTCATAAACAGGAAAAACCTCTGTCAGCAGGGACATCTTAATTGTTAGCACTTGATGCACTGGAGAGAACACTGAGAGGAGGATGCTCCTCTAAATACAGCACTGACACTCTCTGCAGCCAACTTCTGGGACTTCCCTTCCCTTCCCTTCCCTTCCCTTCCCTTCCCTTCCCTTCCCTTCCCTTCCCTTCCCTTCCCTTCCCTTCCCTTCCCTTCCCTTCCCTTCCCTTCCCTTCCCTTCCCTTCCCTTCCCTTCCCTTCCCTTCCCTTCCCTTCCCTTCCCTTCCCCTCTTTTTCTTTCCCCCAAAGGTAATTATTTTGTAATCTATGCCATCAGCCATGTACCCTGTGGGTAGAGTTTTGTGCAACATTCACTGTTGTCAGTGTCTTTTTGTAATCTCAATTGCAATTTATCATTAGTTTATCAACAATATATCACAAAACTGTCACTGGAAAAATATTGCAAAAATCGGTAGTTCCCATGTGTTCATGCTGAGATAAATTCCTCAAAGTCTTAGATTCTGTAGGAAAACAAAAACTAAAAATAAAAAAGAAAACAAGATAATAAATTAAAATTCTTACTATGAAATTTTATAAAGTAATTGGATAAGCCAGGAGACAATGATGAGAGATATAGTAACATGGAAAACAATATAATTTTCCAAATATAACAAAGCAGTCAAAGAAGACATTTCCTATTTCCTTCATCCTATTATAGTGTCTTATCATCGGTTTAAAGAAAAAGCAAGCAAGTAATCAATAAACCAAACTTACTTTCTGAAGTATTTTATAAGTTGCAGGTTGTGCAGAATTAAATGCCACATCTTATTCAGTATGATTGGTCTAAGAATTTCTCTGTTCATTAGCTATATTCACTGCTAGGCTATTTGAGCACATTTAGAAATAGCTGGCCATTCTTGTTTGGTGAAAAACTATTTTAGTCTTCAATTATGACATCTAATGTTAGCAGATATGTTTATGTCTACTTAAATAAATTAGGATCTAAAATGATTTTTTTTAAAAATATAATTAGATTTGATAAATCAAATCTGAAAAGCTCTTTGCTTCATATTTTATAACAGGCCTGTGATTCTAAGTTGATCATATCTTTTGGTCCTTTATTGTGAAAAATGACAAAACATTTTTGGTGCCAGGCCCTTGAAACCTGAGTCTAGAATCAAACTCAAGAGGAAAAGATTGAAAATTATTTGATTATTAATATGTCTGAACTAGCTCTGGTTTCTTTTTTTGGCACTCAGAACACACTGCATACTCTTGTGGTGATCAGAGTTTTTAGAAGACTGATAAATAAGATAAACTTCAAATTTTAAAGGAATTTTTGCTATTTACATTGATTAGATGACTTTGTGCTAATTCTTAATCACTATCTCACTAAAACTGTAAGACTTCTACACTTAATCTGCTAAACAGCTCTGACTGTGCATTTCCATGGAAAGGATGCTGTGGAGTGCTGATGGCCACAGCCCTTGATGGCTCCTGGTCTCCCAGGTGTAGGATGAAGAGCTCTTTGATGAATTAACTCAAAACACAAGCAGACACCTTCCCCAATTTCCTTTGCTTTTCCATGTGGTTTTATACCATTCTACCCTCTCCCAGTGTGAGGAAATGGGGGATCTCATCTGCTCTCAAGGCTCTCTTTCTCATTTTGGGTTTTTCAAGGCATGATTTTGTTTAATGGACAGGGTGTCCTTCCTCTTTGCTGTCTCTTATGCTTGTTTCTTCTTTCTCTGATCCTTCTGTGATACCTGTTTCCATGTTTCCCCATATCTTAATTTTTAAGGCTCTTCACATGCGCCTTTAAATTGTGTTTGTTCAGCAAATAAAGGGCATCTTCCTCTTCCAAAATACTCCTACAGAAAAAAATTTGTCATTCAGTGGAGAAATTTTGCTATTTTTTCCTCATACTTTCTCTTTTGCTAAAAGAAGCTACAATAAGAGTAAAAATTTAGGGATTAATTTTTCCTGAAAACTACAGTTATTCTGTGATGACTAAAAAATATTGAGGCATGTCAGTGGAGAAGCTGCAGGACTGCTACTTTAAAAGAAAGTTGTGGTTTTCTTTTTAACTGATATCCTTTTTAGTTTGTTTTCTCTTACTGTGTCTATCACTGGTCCCTAACTTTCTGTTGTACTTGTCCTTATAGTCTGTACAACAAGGTGTTAGTCTAAAATTTTTCATAATAACCCAGTAAAAATAGTAAGTGAAATAAGAAATTTGTATATGAAACAAGTTACATTGCAAGAACAGAATAGAAGTAAAAACAGAAATGAAAATAGAAATAACAGAACTAGATCAGGATGTCTTATAAGTGGCATATCATCTCTACTGCCAAAGCAAACAAAATTTAAAAAATTCAAGTATAAATTAGTTTTTACTCATCACTTAAGAATGAGTTAATATGCAAGGAAGTGCTGTTACAACCCTTCCAGCAGCCTAGGGAAATTTGGGAATAGATGGTTACACCTGCCACTGTGCTCAGAGCCAGAAGTGCAAGTTCTTTTTCCCAGGTAAACAGGGAATGCACAGAAATATAAAGCTGTGAAATCTGGTGTTATTTACTATTTTATAAAATAACTTTCTTTTGAAAGTCTGTTTTCTGGTGTGTGCAGAAGATACTGACAAAAAGAACAAAAAACAGGAAACTAATAGAGCATGCAGTGAAAGCTTTCTTTCAACTTAGCCAAGCTTATTGAATTTTATGAATGAAGCCTCCACAGTTTTTTTTCTTTTTTTCTTTTGGTTTCTGTGCCTGCAGAAGCGTTAGCAGGTGGGATGTCCTGAATGGGTGCTGAGAAACAAGGAGCTGTTCTGAATTTCTCTTTTTCTTTATCTTTTTTGTTTACCAAGCCCTGTGTTACTTTGTGCTTGTCTTTCACTTCCTACATGAGTAGCATGTGTTCAAAAAGTGAATGAGACTACTATTACTCGTAAAATTAAGTACAATAGTGTTGGCAAGGATAAAAACTGCCATCACAAATCTGTCTTACTCTGTTCTGACTACATTTTATCTAAAACTTAATCTATACTTTATGTGGTGATTTTTTTTTAAAATTAAAAACTAGTGTATATATAAAAGACTATTAGGGGTTTAGTGTATGACTTGCAATGCAACAGATGAAGATGAACTTTATTTAAAATTCTGTTTAAATTTTATGATATGTTTTTATTAACATCACCTCCAAAACCTTGTTAGTAAAATTTTAAATCTGGAAGGTGGGTACAGTGAAAAGAGCAGTAGTACTTCAGCCTGTGTCAGTGTAATCTGAAAGAAATTAGGTTAAATTAGATATTAGGAACAAATTCTTTACTGTGGTCATGCTGAAACACTGGCACAGGCTGCCCAGAGAAGCTGTGGCTGCCCCGTCCCTGCAAATGTCCAAGGCCAGGTTGGATGGAGCTTGGAGCAACGTGGGACAGTGGAAGGTGTCTCTGGCAGGACAATTGGGACTAGAGGATCCTGAATGTCCTTTCCAACCCAAACCATTCCATGTTTCTGTGATTATGTGCTTGCCAGAGTAATGCCATAAGTCTGTCCCCTGGTGTAATCGTGCATCCCAGCTACAGCTACTGCTGTTCCTTCTCACTGATTCTCCATTCATTACATTGGGTTACTTGACATTTCAGATATTCACCATCTCCTGGCTCAGGACAGCACTTAAGAAATCATTGTATAAATAATTTTTCTTATTTTGAGGAAAACAGTGACTTTCACACAAAAAAATGAAGCCCTTGTAGATCAAATGGGGCATGAAGGAAGGAAACTGCTGATAAAGGTGTTTAAAATGGGAAAAAACTTTGATAAACCAGCAGCTGTAGCATTTTGAATTATTTTTTATAGGCCATTTTTTTTTCTAAATTGCCTTTCTCTGAAGTCTCTTTTTAGATCCTGCTCAGTATGACTTTGACAGGGTCAGACTTTTAGAGAGCTCCACAGTGATCTCCATTAGGAGATGGACAGCACAAACTCAAGATTCAGGAAAGAGAATGAACTGATCTGATCTGACCTCTAGTACAGCACAGAACACCAAAAAGAATGGTAGTGGTGACATCCCTAGCTAAAAATTAAACAATTCCTGGTCTTAATATTCTAACCGGAACTGTCTCTCAAGTGGTTTAACATGTGATAACTAACACATTCCAAAAAAGTTCCTGGGCCTTCCTCAGAGCTGGTAAAAATCATCCTGGTTTTAAATCCCCCAGTTTTGATCTGATTAAGTAATTATTTTACAGACACCACCTCCCACCCCATTTTAGTATTTATTTTTTGCTTTTTTCCCCCTCTAATGTTTTGTATCTTCTTTTTCTAATCTGAATCCATCTGACATTACAGTCTTTCTCTTTTCATGGCAAGGTGTAAATTTTAACAGTCAATAAGATAAAGAAATAATAAAAATCGCACAAATATCAATATTCTGCCATTTATGATTCTTCAGCTTAAGAAGGGAGTCACCACAGGGGTCTTTGCAGCTTGACCATTTTAACTTTAAAAATTAGGTGATTGGATGAAACACTATAATTTGCACTGCTGGTAAAAGCCTTCCATTTTCAGGGAGAGGATAATGAACAGTCTCTCAGATCTGTATTAAAAGTATATTATTCTCCCACATAAAATTATTTGTTCCGGTATGGTTTTTCAAAAGCAACATTTCTACTTAATGTGATGTTTGCAAGTGGAGTTAAAATAATATTAACTCTAGGTGTTTGCTTTTTTGTCACAGCTATTTTCAAAGGTTTACCTTTTCACCTATCAGCTCTTGGAAGCAAATCTTGAATAGCCCAAAGTTGTAAAAAGTCTAGAAATAACATGAAATAAATTATTAGCAAACAGAGCCAAGGAGTTTTGACCTCTCAAAGCACTTAGCCAAGGAAGTTGCTAGAACTTTGATTTTTCTGTCATTTAACTGCTGTACTAGATCTGTATCACCTCTTGTTTCTTTGAGCAAGCTGATCAGTCAAGTGGGTGACTGCAGGTGGAATAGAATCTTTAATTCAAGCATGAATGTCATGCCTGGGCAAAAAAGAAAAAGCATAGGGGAAATTTAAAATAACTCCTTTGAAAATTGTGGTTGTTACACAAGAAAATTTTCTGTCAATATTCAGCAAAATTCCTACTCCCTCCTTCATGACAATCCTTGTATACAGATAAGTATTATAAGTAGATATCAACAGCAAGGTAATGGGAGCTGTAGGCATGCTTGGATCCAATCTCATTGCAATATAACTGGTGGGTTTGTGATATGTTAAATGTAAATGTGATCTAAAATGCAATATTGGGGAATTATGAGCTTAAGTCCTTCGATATTGGTTGGGATATAAGTTGGCATCTCAAGCTAATTAAGTTTTCATCAGTCATGTTAGTAACACTCTCTTAAGAAAAATAAGATCTTTAATGGCTTAGAGAGCTACAGAGAGACTAAATTTATCTACAAAAGAGAACATTAAGCTATGCAGTATTTTACATTTAGTAGTGGAAAGGGGGAGGGGGAGAATGGATCAATAGCATAGTATAACTTTCCACTTCCTTTTGGCCTTTTTTTTCCCATAGCTTGTACTTGACCTGCATTTCTGTAAAAGAATCATTTTACTGAGAAGAGCACTGTCAGAGCCTGAGGTGATGTGACTCAAGATTCACTGTCGGTCATGTAACAATGGAGCTTTATCATGCCAAGTTCATTGAGGCTGAATACAGATCTACTGAGCTTTAAACACATGAATATGAGCATTATTAACTCTAACCATGAGATTTTCTCTGAGAAAAATTCAACAATCAGAGATCACAATTAAGAAGATTCAATTCTAAGGAAAAAAAAAAAAAGACAGTCAACTAAAAATATTACTGTTTTATCAAAATGACTCAGAGGAGAACAAACAATTTTTTTATTAGATTAAAAAAAAAGATTTTTCTACATCTTTATGGTTAACTGATACTTACCAAATTTTTATCTAAGTCCTTATTGCATCTAATTTTTTTTTTTTTATGCATGTAATTGAACCTGCTTGAAAGTCTTAAAAAATCTCAGGAAGGTGTACAATAGAAGGAATTGCAAATAATATTAGGAAAACATTATGTGAATTAGGAAAACATAGTGATTATGTAAAATCACTATTTTATATATTTTAGTAAAATGTGATGCCAGTATTCTATTGTAATTCTCTAGCCCTCCTACCTAATTGCCACTTATTTGTAGTTTTGCTGACGATTGTTTCCTCACATACACATATTAGAAAAGCATTTCAACCTCAGCAAGAATATTAGAATCTACACATATATATATACACATAATTTATACAAGTACATGAAAATATAATAAAAATCTCCCACATGACTATGTCACAGAAACCAGGCTGAATATATTTGAAAAAAAAATTAATGTTCTGGTTAGCAGGATCTATCTGATAAAGTGTCATGCTAACTAGTTTTCTTACCCTAGGAATTATTTACAATTTAAAAACAATTTCTTCCAAAACCAGCATCAAATCTATCAGATATATGCCCATACTAAAAAAAAAATTTAAACTAAAAACTTGGAGTAACTTTAGCATTTATGTACTTTTTCTGTGTTTTTACTATGATTAATTGCTATTTTGCATTCCAGATAAGGATTATACAAGAAAGGCCATTTATTGATTAAGACATATTAGCAATGTTCTGTTAAAAAAAAAAAAAGAAAAAAAGAAAAAAATCTTCATCATGTTCTCCATCCCCTTCTGTGTTTCTTACATTTACAGAACTTGGTACAGTGATTTCTCAGTTCTGTGCTGGGGTCCCAGCACATCCCACCTAGTCACAATAAATCACAATTAGTGACATTGAAGGTTTCCTGTGAATGCTTATTCAGCCATTATGCTATACTTAATATTGCTTAATTTGTTTTAGTTTAGAATAAGCTGGTTTAACTTTTAAACTTTTCTGTATTTTGTGGTCTGGTGGAAGCTATAGCAGAGATTATTCACTATTCAGAGAGGTGTGATGTGCCCAATACTACATGATAAAGCCCTTGTGTCAAACTGTAAAATGTCCACAGTTCATTGATTCCATCGATCAAAACCTGAGACTTGTGGAAAAAAAAAACAAAAAAAAAAAAAAAAAAAAACCCAAACAACAAAAACCACCAAACAACAGAAAATGGCAGAAATCCATGTGATGGATGACAATAATGGTTTGGGTGGTCTAGCAGGCATGGATGATGCCATTCTGGCTCAAACTGGAAAACAGATGTGTGTGCACATTTATAAAATTATTTCATGGAGATGATTTACAATAAATCTTCACAACAGAGCTTTGTTAAGATAGCCAAGTGCCAAGTCTTCAACCAGAGAAGGGTTAAAATAATGTTCCTGAATTAAATGGGAGTGAAGTGTACAAATAAATCAGAAAGAATCCTTTTGTTCTGTTGATTGGATTATTTTGTTTGTTAGTATTTTGGAGGATTTGTTTGTTTGTTTCTTTCTTTTTCAAGGAAGTTGGAAGCTGATCCTAAAGTCCACCAATGTCCTAATGAAAGCATCAGAATGCTGATAATTCTGTGCTGATTGAACTGCCTGTCACTGAATTTGGCTTTGACAAAAAAGTCAGTGTGCTTAATTGTCAGATTTATGCCATCAGAAATGGCAAAACTAATAGAATTAAAAAGCTGAGAAATAAACAATCCTGTTTATATTTTATACTCTTATTTCTCTTGTAGTTTTTCATTCAAACACCAATAGTTATCAATCACACAAGCCAAAGAATTCTGCAAGGCAAAATCAAAACTGGGGGCAATTAATTCCTAATAAACATTTGTTAGATGTATTCAAAAACTCCTATATATGTTATGTAAGACACAGACTTTAACTCATGTAGTTCTAACAAATAACTGTTGCTCAAATATTTTGTTATTCTGTTAATAGATGGAAAAATTCAGCTGGGTCAAAAAAAAGGGCCCACATCTACATATGTCTGCATCCTTATATTTGTGTGAATATGTGCATATATGTCTACTTAGACACACAAAACTATTGGCAGATTGAAATACGTATTTACAAAAAAGGGAGTTTATTAAGGGGACTGTTATTTCAATTTTTGATTCGGCTTTTTTCTTTTCCTTGTTGGGAATTTATTTCTAAGTCTGCAGTCTTCCTTTATTTTTTTTTTTTAATTGATTGAAAAAGTATCTTTAAACTGTTTGGCTGGATTCCTCAGGCTAACTGTGTATGTATTTCTATTGTAGTTAAATACAGAAACAGTTCTTCAAATGACTGATATGAGTCAAAACAAGCATGATATTGCTGATGACCACTGAATTCTTGATTAAGCTCTAATTAGTCTAATCTAGTCAAGTGTAGTGAGTTTATCTTACCCCTTAACTCACTACACTTTCCACCTTCTTTCACCACCTCACATTGTCAGAGGCGAACAATTCCCTTCAGTTGTGTTCTCTGCAATCACAAATTTTTTCTGAATATTTCTTCATCTTGGTTTGCCCAGGAAACTAGAGCAATAATTTTGTTGTCAGGCAATTGTCTTGTGTTGAGGAGGATGAAACAAGAAAGCCTTTTAAATATGACTACCTGGCAAAAGATTTTGACAATATAGAAACTATAGGCGAGATTGAAATGAAAGCAACCTTTGAGATACCTTAGTTGTGATCAGTTGAATGTAATCCCCCCTGGAGGAAACAATTCCCTCTGCAAGCAGGCAGGCCTAAGAGTCAGAGCAGGCCTTGCAGCTTGGCAGATGGGGCCCAAAGAATAAGATTTAGGGTTTAACACGTAAACATAATATGGTAATGTAGTGATTCTTATAGGTTGTGTGGAAATGTTATAAGATATGCATGCTGTAGTAGATTGGTTAATGAGAATCTGCATATTCAACACTGAAGATGATTTATTGTGTTGTAACGGGATCTTCTTTCTCTTTTTGCTCTCTTTTGGTGCTTTCTTATCTCTCTTCTCCCTTATCTCTTTGCTCGCTCTCGAGCTCCTCTTCGCACCCTTTTCTTTCTTTTTCTCTTTGTCTTCCCTCTGCACTTCTTCACCCCCTCCTCTCTACATGCTCTCCACTCTTAAACCTTTGCCGTTGACTCTCTTACACTTTAAGCCTCTCTTCTCTCGGCCCTGCTCTGAGCTGCGGCTGGCAGCTCGCAACTGGGCCCTGCACCCACGCCCTTTGTAATAAACTACAAGTTATACAACTTGGCTTCAAAGAGGTCTCATCTCCGTCCGTCCCTACCGTGCGTGACCCCCAT